>NC_057753.1:464488-486797 GCF_004010195.1 Chiloscyllium plagiosum
GAGAGGAAGTCGTACGAGGCTAGGTTGAGAGTTCTCGGCCTTTTCTCGTTGGAACGGCGAAGGATGAGGGGTGACTTGATAGAGGTTTTTAAGATGATCAGAGGAATAGATAGAGTAGACAGTCAGAAACTTTTTCCCCGGGCACAACCGAGTGTTACAAGGGGACATAAATTTACGGTGAAGGGTGGAAGGTATAGGGGAGATGTCAGGGGTGGGTTCTTTACCCAGAGAGTGGTGGGGGCATGGAATGCGCTGCCTGTGGGAGTGGTAGAGTCAGAATCTTTGGTGACCTTTTAAGCGGCAATTGGATAGGTACATGGATGGGTGCTTAAGGTAGGACAAATGTTCAGCACAACATCGTGGGCCGAAGGGCCTGTTCTGTACTGTATTGTTCTATGTTCTAAACATTCAGACCAAAATGTAATGCTGAATTATAGAACACATTTACTGCACTAGAAAATAGCCTGGCAGGAAGGCTCAGAAAAAGAGGGGGAACTTAAAGATTGGGACACCTGAGCTCACCAAGTGATAATGGATGCTATAAAACCATGAAGAACATTTGCCTCAGCATTGGTGAACCTGTGTGAACAGGACACCAAGTGATAACATTCACAGCCGTTCCCTTGTGAAATTAATGACAGTGTTTGAGAATCTGACCCTGAAACAAAACTCGGTACTATCAAAAGCTTTTTGTAATTAACGGTTGGATCATGTTCACTATAATGGACTCTTATTACTCCTTGCAAGCGAGGCAGACACACAGAGAGAGAGAGAGAGAGAAAAAATCTTTGCTGACTTAAGAGTTCAAAAGTACCTAGAGAAAGAGAGACCATTTTAGTGCTGAGGCTGTTGGTGCTCGTAGAAAATTAACTCTTAGTGCTTATCTGCTATGGATTGAATTTAATTGCATTTTGAGACTTTTTGATGATTTTGAGTAGCTATTACTGGTTATGAAATGCAAACTCCGTAAAAGGTAATGTTGATAAGGCTTTAACTTGCTGTTTTTACAGACCAAGACTGCCCCACTGTTAATTCGAGCCAGCCAGATCTTATGTCTTCTTTGAATTTGAATCACAAACTTGATAGGAAGGCATGTTTAATTCAAGACGAATTAATCATTTTAAATACAACCCCGCAGTAACACTTCAGCCTCAGGTACAGAATGATTCTGTGCTTAAGATAAAAAGCAGGAATCTGCTCCCAGCTTCAAATTATTCTGAACCTAACATTGAAGAGATTCTGAACAATTTTATGGTTGAAAGGTTTCTGTGCAAGGAGGGCAAACATTTCATAAAACACTGATATCAGACATGTGAGCTGTGCAAGGTTACTTTATGAACTCTCCAATTAGCTCAGACTGGACCTCTTTATGACAGGAGTTTATCTCGCTAGCAAGCTGGGTATGTTTTTCCCACCTGATGGATAGCTCAAGGCCTGTAGGAGTGATCTGTCAAGGGCACACAGATCTGTCAATTAACTTTTCTTCCTTACGAATTATTGTCTTCACTGTCTAATTAAGAACATACAATGTTTTTGTAAACTTTGTATAAAAGAAGCCACTTAGTATCAGTACATCGGAGTAGTCTGCTGGGGCACTGAGGACCGGTACCCTACTCTCCGAGGTTATTAGCACCTTGCTAGTTTAGCGTATAGGTGTCAGTGTTATGTTGTAACAGTGATGCTATTTGTGAATAAAGGGGATGACTAAAATTATACTAAACTGTCTGTAAGAGGTTTTTATTCCAGACTTCCAAAGAGTACAATTTCCGGGACAAACCAAGAGAGAGGCTTAAAGGTCTGAGTCCACAAGGGATTCCCTGGGCCATCTCAAACCTGTACCTTAACAGTGTCTTGTACTTAAGTTTCTGTCAAGCTCTGCTCAATCTTACTGACCATGTCTTGTAGTAATTGTGGTGGGAATAACAAGTTCTCTTTGCGTTTCCCACTCTTTTGTTTGCCCTGACTGCTGCAACAAATCATTACCGGGTATCTACATCATGGACTTGCAATCGTTTCAGGCCTCTATATTGGCAACCTTGCAGAAGGTCTCCAGGAATATGTTTCCAGTTTGTCCACTACTTTTTGTCATTTATATAAATGATTTGGATGCGAGCATAAGAGGTACAGTTAGTAAGTTTGCAGATGCCACCAAAATTGGAGGTGTAGTGGACAGCGAAGAGGGTTACCTCAGATTACAACAGGATCTGGACCAGATGGGCCAATGGGCTGAGAAGTGGCAGATGGAGTTTATTTCAGATAAATGCGAGGTGCTGCATTTTGGGAAAGCAAATCTTAGCAGGATGTATACACTTAATGGTAAGGTCCTTTGAAAGGGTTCAGAAAAGATTTACAAGGATGTTGCCAGGGTTGGAGGATCTGAGCTACAGGGAGAGGCTGAACAGGCTGGGGCTGTTTTCCCTGGAGCGTCAGAGGCTGAGGGGGTGACCTTACAGAGGTTTATAAAATTGAGGGGCACGGATAGGGTAAATAGACAAAGTCTTTTCCTTGGGTTCGGGACTAGAGGGCATAGGTTTAGGGTGAGAGGGGAAAGATGTAAAAGAGACCTGAGGGGCAACTTTTTCACACAGAGGGTGGTACGTGTACGGAATGAGCTGCCAGAGGAAGTGGTGGAGGCTGGTACAATTGCAACATTTAAGAGGCATCTGGATGGGGATATGAATAGGAAGGGTTTGGAGGGATATGAGCCGGGTGCTGGCAGGTGGGACTAGATTGGGTTGGGATATCTGAACGGGTTGGACCGAAGGGTCTGTTTCCGTGCTGTACATCTCTATGACTCTATAAGCTTCCCATCCCTGTGCTCACAAGCAATCTTTTCGGTTAACCATAGGCCACTCCTTGGACAGGTACCTTACCCAGGTAAAGTCCAAAGAGTGAAATCAAGCTTCCTCGGTCTTCCCATCAAAATGCACCACTTCACACTTAAACGTTTTGAAATTAATTTGCAATTTACGCAACCTGGCCCATACACTTTATTAACACCTTATGTTACATGGCTGTCTTCCTCAGTGTTAGCTGAGCCTCCAATTTTGTATTGCCTACCAGTTTTGAAGATGTACTTTTGATTTCCACCTCCACGTTGTCAAAGTAAATGGTAAACAACAGTAGTCCCAGCGCTGATGCCTGATGATCTCCACTTGCCTCCCTACGCCAGTCAAGTTGATATCCTTTGCCCTGACTCTCACTCTATTTTCCAGTGTAGCCAGCTTGCTATCTATTCTCCTGCTTGTCATCTGACCCCATGTCTTAATCATGAGTCTATCATGTAGTGGTACTTACTTAATATATTTAAAAACAATCCATATATTACATCTACTACTTTACTTTCGTTCATTCTTTGTTACTTTTCCAATGAACTCCAAAAAAGTTAAAGTTTATTTTATGTCATCACTTTTTCTTCTCAATGTCCCCTCTCTAACTAAATTCTCTTCCCTTCAAAATGAACCTCTCTCTCCCTTGAATGAATTGCTCTGGTCTTGGACTGACTTAATTGCTCCTCAGCCACTATCTTCCAATAAATACAACAAGGACTAGAGTTAAAGGTTATTGACGTGTGATTACTTTTGTGGACAATTGGTTTGACAGCTGATATGTTTGTAACTTTGAATTGACTCATAGAGTCATAGAGATGTACAGCACGGAAACAGACCCTTCAGTCCAACTTGTCCACGCCATGCAGCTATCCCAATCCAATCTCGTCCCACCTGCCAGCACCCGACCCATATCCCTCCAAACCCTCCTTATTCATTTACCCATCCAGATGCCTTTTAACTGTTCTTCTGAGCAGTTCAACTCTCATTGTGACTGCAAACATTTATGGTTTATATCGATTCTGTGACTTGAGGATGAGTCAATGTCATTATGGCTTTCCCACGTCAAACCAGACAAAGGGGTAAATGTAGGGGAGTGGGTCTGGGTGGGTTGTTCTTTCCACACTGGGGGGAATCTAATCTAGCCTTAAAAGGAAACTGCTTGGCATACTGTCCTCATTCCTGAAGAAGGGCTCATGCCCGAAACATCGATTCTCCTGCTCCTTGGATGCTGCCTGACCTGCTGCGCTTTTCCAGCAACACATTTTCAGCTTTTAAAAAGAAACTGTGCCATGAACTGTTCACATGTATATCTTTTGTTTAATATGTTTGGTGGCCTTTTTTTTAAAACACTCAGGTTTGCAGATTCACGTTCTATTCGAACATAGGGTCCAGAAAAGTCGTGGAGGACACATTGAGGTTCTGTTGAGGTTATTAATTTTCAGTACTGAATAGTGCCTTTGACCGAGTGTCCATCAACAAAGAGCATTGTGAATTCTCAAGCCATAGAACAAAGCAACAAACAAGTGACTGCTGCTGTTAACAAGTGAAACACTCTTCACCTTTACAAAATTGCTCTGAATGTTTAACTCTGTCAGAATCCTGCAGGTTAAGAGGATGCCTGAAATCCACCTTCCCGCCTAGTCTTGGATTAACGCACACATTAAAAGTGGCTACACACTTTTAAGTAAAGTCAGCGTAGTTCCAGAGGACTTTAGGGTTGCTTTCTCATCAGAGAGAGATGACTAATGGCGAAATTAACCTGAGGACTACCACATCACCGATTGGGGGAAGAGGTTGAGAAGGACATGGTAACCTCAGCCGGTGCGGGAATTGAACCCATTCTGTTAGTGTCACTCTGCATTGCAATCCGGTTGAGCCATCCCCATAGAAACAGCTGATGCTGAATACAATCTGCAAAGATGAGTCCCATCCCACCCCGACAATCCCGGGGCGTCACTTGTGAACCCGCCGGTGTGCGATCAGGTGGGACGAGAAAGCAAATCGCTTCCCGCACGCGGGGCAGTTGTCCGGCCTCTCCCCAGTGTGACTGCGCTGGTCCGTCAGCAGGACCCACGTGCTTTTGAAGCCCTTCTGGCATTCTGAACGTCGAAAGGGCCTCTTGTCAGAGTGGACGAGTCGGTGGACGGTGAGCTGGGACGAACACACGCAGGCCTGCCGCAGCAGGCTGGAGGATGACGTGAAGCCCTTGCTGCCCACCGAGCAGACGACAGGTCGCTCGCCGGTGTGGGCACCCGCTTGTGGGTGGTGAGGTGGGAGGGCGAGGTGAACCGCTTCCCACACACCGGGCTGGGGAAGGGCCTTGCCCCAGTGTGGGTGTACTGGTGCTCGGCCAGGATGGGTGACTGCTGGAATTTCTTGCCGCACTGTGAGCAGACGAACGGCCTCTCCCCAGTGTGACTGCGCCGGTGAATTTCCAGCTGTGATGGGTAATTGTATTCCTTCCCACAGTCGGAGCACTTACAGGGTTTCTCCATGGGTTACGTGCCTCTCTGGGGTGCAATCCGCGTGCAGACATGACTCGCACTTGTAACAACTCTGTGGTTTAGTTTGTTAGCCATCACTCTCAGACAGAAAAATCCACATTTGGTTTCTTCTCACTGTGAATGATGCAATGTCCCTTCAGGTTGTGTGACCGGTTAAAGCTCTCTCCACAATCAGTTCATGCAACACACTCATCCAGTCTGTGTAACTAGTTAAAAGGTCTTTCCACAGTCAATTCACTGGATTGTTCATCTGAGTCTGTGTGCCTTTCCCTCAGGCAGGCAGGCAGGCAGGAGGCTGGGAGAACACAGCAAGCCAGGCAGCATCAGGAGGTGGAGAAGTCAACGTTTCGGGTGTAACCCTTCTTCAGGACAGTGCAGACCAAATCTTCCCATTCCACGTCCAGCGCTCGATAAATCATGTGATGTTCTCGAAGAGATGCTTGTTTCGAATGTGGTGATTGCAAATCTCCCTTGGGTCACCCTGTAAAATGGAATTACAACAAAAAACCAAAACGCTGCCAGAACGGTATTGACATTCAGAAGAACGGTTCTGGGTGCTGAGTTTCAGACACTGGCTCCCTACCCATTGCGGCAGGCATTCGACACTTTGTTAGATGCTGCCTGAATTGCTGTGCTCTTCCAGCACCACTGAACCAGAATCTGGTTTCCAGCATCTGCAGTTATTGTTTTTACCACTTTGTTAGCAACCCCCTGACAAACACATCAACCCACAACATAAGGCCATTTATCTGGCAGATCATTTCCGATCGGGCAACGAGCAATGGGGAACTACCCCAGTATTTTGCAGCAGTTGCTCGGGGTGGGGGAACAAAGTCTCATTGAAATCTGTTCATATTTCATTCACAGGAAAAGAAAGCTCAATTATTTATCCTCCATTCAGAGAAGTGGCCCACGTTTTCCCTTCAGCTGACAGATGCTTTCTGACGAAGGGCTTTTGCCCGAAACGTCGATTTCCCTGCTCCTCAGATGCTGCCTGACCTGCTGTGCTTTTCCAGCACCACTCTAATCGAGACTCTGATCGCCAACATCTGCAGTCCTCACTTTCGCCTTGGTGCTTTCTGAACCCATTCCTATTCCATTTGCAGACGCTCCCTTACTCAAGCCCAATTTCTGCTCCAATTGACAGACTCTCCCTGAACCTGTCCTCATTCCTCCACCAGGATAATATTTCCTGTCTCTGTGCCTCTGGCGAGTCCCTCTCTTCACCTCCTCCTCTGGCTTCTTCCAAATATTTTTTAACCTCTACCTTCATTTGTCCCCTGGTCGTCTGAGCCTGCTCAGATCATGGCTTGGGGAGGCGCTGATTGACGGCTTTGGGTCAATAGGAGGTGAGTGGGTGGGGCTGGAGGACTGAGCGGAGGGGGGTGGTCCTCCAACCAATGGGAGTGAATGAGGGGTGGGGCTGATCCCAGAACTCCACACCCCCATATCTGTGTCTAATCTTAAAACAAAATCACAACACCAGGTTATGGTGCAACAGGTTTATTTGGAAGCACTAGCTTTCAGAGCACTGCTCCTTCATCAGGTAACTGGTGGAGTAAGATGCAGAATTTATAGCAAAAGATCACAGTTTATCGTTTTAGTTGCAAGACCCTGTGATCTTTTGCTATAAATCCTATGTCTTATGATCCTGCCCATCAGGATGAAGAAGCAGCGCTCTGAAAGCTAGTGTTTCCACATAAATCTGTTGCAACATAACCTGGTGTTGTGTGATTTTTAACTCTGTCCAACACCGGCGTCTCCTCATCATGAGAGTCTAATCGATTGAGTCATTCGTTTCAAACTATAGGAAAAACTGGATCTTTCTGATTGTGACTTTTAAACAAAGGAAACTCTGTGGGACTGGAACAAACATTTCAACACTTGCTACTGAAATGCATATGTTGAGAACAGACTGCATGGATTATTTGAGGAGAAAGTGAAGTCTGCAGATGCTGCAGATCAGAGCTGAAAATGAGTTGCTGGAAAAGCGCAGCAGGTCAGGCAGCATCCAGGGAACAGGAGAATCGACGTTTCGGGCATAAGCCCTTCTTCAGGAATGAGGAAAGTTTGTCCAGTAGGCTAAGATAAAAGGTATGGAAATGTGTTGCTGGAGAAGCGCAGCAGGTCAGGCAGCATCTAGGGAACAGGAGAATCGACGTTTCGGGCATTAGCCCTTCTTTGTTGTTGTGGTCTGGCGATGGAGGAGTCCAAAGACCTGCATATCCTTGGTGGAGTGGGAGAGGGAATTGAAGTGTTGAGCTACAGGGTGGTTGGGTTGGTCGGTCCGGGTGTCCCAGAGGTGTTCTCTGAAACGTTCCGCAAGTAGCCGGCCTATCTCCCCAATATAGAGGAGGCCACATCGGGTGCAGAGGATGCAATAAGACCACTCCCTCCGTGACTCCCTCGTCAGATCCACACCCCCCCGCCAACCCAACCTCCAGTCCCGGCACCTTCCCCTGCAACCGCAGGAGGTGCAAGACTTGTGCCCACACCTCCCTCCAAGGCTCCAAAGGAAACTTCCATATCCGCCACAGATTCACCTGGACCTCCACACAGTTAAGAGTCAACTATGTTGTGTAGGTCTGCAGTCACAGGTAGGCAAGGATGGACCAGGTAACGGATGGCAGCTTACTTCCTAAACGATATTCGGAGGAGGCTCACCAGCCTAGAGATGAGCGTCTGCAGAGAGATTGAACAGTTTAGGCATATAGCCTCTGCCATTTAGAAGAATGAGGTGAGATCAAATGGAGGTATTCACGATGATAAAAGGGTGTCGGGAAAAAAGGATGAGGAGCAGTTGCTTCCTCTTGTGCGGCATTCTAGACGAAAGGTCATAACCTCAGGATAAGGGACAGCAAATTTAAAAAGAGAGTTAAGGAAAAACTACTTCTCCCAAAGGGTTGTGAATCTGTAGGATTCGTGACCCCACAGTAAAGTGGATGCTGGGACAGTGAGTAAATTTGAAGAGGAGTTGGATTTTTAGTTGGTAACAGTTTGAGGAAATGTGGAGAGAAGGCATGAAAATAGGGGTGAGGAGCGTATCAGACTCTTTACTTTAGATTCCCTACAGTTTGGAAACAGGCCCTTCGGCCCAACAAGTCCACACCGTCCCTCTGAAGAGTAACCCACCCAGACCCATTTCCCTCTGACTAATGCACCTGACACTATGGGCAATTTAGCATGGCCAATCCACCCTGACCTGCACATCCTCCGGAGCACCCGGAGGAAACCCACGCAGACACAGGGAGGATGTGCAAACTCCACACAGACAGTCACCCGAGGCAGGAATCAAACCCGGGACCCTAGTGCTGTGAAGCAGCAGTGCTAACCACTGAGCCACCATGCCACCCCATGGGCCAAATGGCCTAAGTCTGCTCCTATATCTTATGAACCAGATGGGCTTTTCTTCCCAATGAACAATGGATTCATAGTTATCATTTAAAGTCTTAATTCCAGAGTCTTATTGAACTTAAATTCCACCATCGCAGGATGTGGACAGTTATAGTAATATCACTTGGTCATTGCCTCCCCTAAATGGTGATGGAAGAACAGCTCTTCCATGTATCCTTATACTGCTGGTTTCTCACAAAGTGTACTCATGATTCTCCCCTGCCCACTGTTGATGTGTGGTGCTCAGATTTACCCTCGGACGACCGTCTGTGTGGAGTTTGCACATTCTACCCGTGTCCGCATGGGTTTCCTCCGGGTGCTCTGGTTTCCTCCCACAGTCCAAAGATACTGGTTAGGGTGGATTGGCCGTGCTAAATTGCCCCATAGTGTTCAGGGATGTTCAGGTTAGGTGAACTGACCATGCTAGATTGCCCCACAGTGTTCAGGGATATGTTGGTTAGGTGCATTAATCAGGGGAAATGCATGCAATAGGGTAGGGGAATGGATCTGGGTGGGATACTCTTCGGAGGGTTGTTGACTTGTTGGGCCAAATGGCCTGTTTCCACACTAGGGATTTGACGATTCTATGAAATACACTTGTCTGCCTGTCTATCATAATCTTTAACTCCCTTGTTATCAACAGTTGTTTAACTTCGCCCTGATTGTATTCAATGACCCAGATACCACAACTCGCTGGAGGAAAGAATTCCAAACACGAGCAAGAAGAAATGCCTCTTAAAAGGAACCTTTATTTTCAAGCAACGTTGCATTTTATTTTCTAGATTCCCTTACAAGCCTTTCAGTACCCATCGGAACAATATATGTTTCAGTGAGATCACTGTTACTTTCCAGTTAAGTATAGGACTAAACAGTTCAATGTTCCATTTAAAGATAATTCCTTCAATCCAGAATGGGCCTTCTCTGAACTGCATCCAATAAATGTATATCCTTTCCTTAGGTAATGTGATGTAAACCTGACACAGTCCCCAAATGTAACAAACAATAACCTGTACAGCTATAGCAAGATGGAATTTTTATACTCCATCCTCTCTTGCAATAAAGGTCAACATTCTGTTTTCTTTCAGATTTCTTTCAAATTCATTTGACCTACATGTTGTCTTGTAACTCACCAACAAGGACATCCAGCTTGCTTTTCAACACATCCATTCTGCAGTTCTCCTCCATTTGAATAACATTCTGCTTATCTATTCTTCATGCCAAAGCAGACGACCTCACATCTTTCTACATTGCATTTGGCCAACTGAATATGTGCACACTCACCCCTATCCATATTACATTCCAGGCTGCTTGTATGCTCCTCACAACTTGTTTTTCTTTCTGTCTCAGTATTGTAAAATGTTGGCTACATCCTCAAAAAATTTTAATAAAGCTGTCAAACTAAATTTTCTTTTCACTAAACCAGGTCGACTCTCCTTGACTGGACAATTTTCTAAATGTCCTGTTACTACCTATTTAAAAATGGACTGTAGAACTTCCCAATGACAAATGTTGAGTTGACTGGCCTTTAGTTCCGAGATTTCAGTCCTTCTCATTTCAGGAAAAGAGATGTTCCATTTGCAATTTTCCATTCTGCTGGGATCTTTCTAGATGTTGAGGAATTTTGGAAGATTACAAAACATGCATCTACTATTGTTCAAGGTGCTTCTCTTTAAGACCCTAGGATGTTGGGATTCCACACAGGGACGTTTCTCCCTTTTGTTCACTGGGATACCCATGATGTGTTCTCTAGTGATTGTGTCTGTTGCAGTTTCCATTCATCTTTTTCATTCTTGGCTTTCTACAATTCTGTGGGGTGTTTTTGTTCTGCTGTAGTTAAAGCAGACAGAAAATGTTACTTTATTTCTATTATTAATTCCTGTGTTAATAAAAACAAAATACTGCAAATGCTGGAAATTAGAAATAAACATCTATATTCAAGGATGAGGTAACCAAACACCTTTAAAATTTTCAGTTACTCAGTGGGATGGTTGGTTGTGCCTTGCAAACCTCATTGCATTTTTTTGAAGAGATGATAATGGTAATGGACAGAGGAATGTTAATAGATGTTGTTTACGTGGACTTCCAGAAAGCATTTAATAAAGTCACACAGGAGAGACTGTAAACTGAGGTAGAAGCGCATGGAATTGAGGGCAAATTACTGACATGGCTGGGAAATTGGTGAGTGACTAGTAACAGAATGTAAGGATAATAGGTAGGAACTCAAATTGGGAAGATGTGGCCAGTGATGTTCCTCAAGGATCAATGATTCACATTATTTATTAATGACTTGGATAATGGTACAGAAAGTCAAATATCCAAATTTATTTGGAGACACATAGTTGGGTGGCATTGTAGACAGTATCGATGATAGTATAAAGTTTCAAAAGAGATATTAATAGAATAACTGAATGGGCAAAACTGTGGCAGATGGAGTTCAATGTAAGCAAGTGTGAGGTTATTCATTTTGGACAAACAAAGGATAGAGCAGGGTACTTTCTATATGGAGAAAGTGAGGACTGCAGATGCTGGAGATCAGAGTCGAGAGTGTGGTGCTGGATAAGCAGAGCAGGTCACGCAGCATCCAAGGAGCAGGAGAATCCACATTTTGGGCATAAGCCCTTCATCAGGAATCATATTCCTGATGAACGGCTTATGGCCGAAACGTCGAGTCTCCTGTTCCTCAGATGCTGCCTGACATGCTCTGCTTTTCCAGCCCCACACTCTCGACTCTGCTTTCTATATGGTATGAAGTTAAATC
The DNA here is from genome assembly GCF_004010195.1 of Chiloscyllium plagiosum. Lineage (NCBI taxonomy): Eukaryota > Metazoa > Chordata > Chondrichthyes > Orectolobiformes > Hemiscylliidae > Chiloscyllium > Chiloscyllium plagiosum. The sequence goes on from NC_057753.1 coordinate 475,975, forward strand.
GTGTGGTTGTCCAAGGGGACTTGGGGCTTCAGGTGCATAGATTCAAAATGTCACGACCAGGTGCAGAAAATAATCAAAAACGTGAATGGAATGCTATTCTATATACCTGGAGGGCAAGGATCCAGATGTTATACTGCTGTTATACAAATCCCAGGTTAGGCCCCACTTGGAGTTCTGTGAGCATACCTGGGAACCTCACCTTCGGAAGGATATACTGGCCTTGGAGGGACTGCAGTGTAGGGTTACAAGAATGACACCTGGACATTTGGTGTTAAGTTATGAGAGATTACACAAAGTTGGCCATTTTTCTCGAGAACTCAGAAGGTTAAAGGATGATCAGACTGAAGTCTTCAAGAAATGAACAGGAGAAGACAAGCTAGATAAAGGTAAACTATTTCTGCTATTTGGGGATTCTAGAACAAGGTAGCATAGTCTGAGAATTAGGTGCAGACTGTTCAGCAGAGATTTTAGGAAGCATTTCTTCATACAGGGGGAGGTAGTGATTTGGAACTCTTCTACAACTGGCAGTGTGTTCTGGATTAGCTGTTAATTTTATACCTGTTAAGGCAGATATGTGGAGTCAGGCTGAAGATGAGCTATGATCTCACCGAATGGTGGAACAGCCTTGAAGGGCTGAATGGCCTCCTCCTGTTCCTATGTAACCCGAAGGACAGCATTCTCAATGAATTTGTCTCCACAATGACTGTGCAGTGGTCACTCTTACCGATACTGTCATGTACAGATGCATCAGCATTAGGCAGATTGGTCAGGAAGAGGTCAAGGATGCTTTTCTCTTTAGCTGGTTTCTTCATCACCTGCAGCAGACCCATCCTGGCATCTATTACCATAAGACATAGCAGCATAAGTTAGGCCATTCAGCCCACTGAGTCTGCTCCATTATTCAATCATGGCTGATACGTTTCTCATCCCCATTCTCTTGCCTTTTCCCCTTAACCTTTGAGCCCTTTGGCAATCAAGAATCTATCTATCTCACGCCTCAGAAGTATATGCCTACTTTTATATTCAAGTCCTATCAAAATAAATTATCTTCAAGATTGAACCACTCGTACTGCCATCCAGCGGCTCTTGCTGATGGATATTGAAATCTCCCACACCAGAGTACACACATCTGCAACCTCACCAACCAAAAGTGCTTCCTCCATGAGGTGCTCAACATGGAACAGCACTGTCTTATTCCTGATGAAGGGCTTTTGCCCAAAACGTCGACTTTCCCTGCTCCTCGGATGCTGCCTGACCTGCCGTGCTTTTCCAGCACCACTCTGATCTAAACTCTGATTTCCAGCATCTGCACACCTCATTTTTGTCTTATCAGCCAATGGACGACGGTAGGGGTGGTAATCACTAGGACGTTTCCAGACCTATGTTTAACCTGAAGCCAAGATCCAGAGTCAATGCTGAGAATTCCAAGCCTCTCTGTTCAGTCCCTGATACACCCACAACACCCGCCTTCTGTCTCCAAGACTTCCCATTGGTTGGAGGACCCAGTGCTGCCAGGTCCTCCAGCATTCTCTATTGGTTGGAGGACCCATCGTGCCCTGAGACCTCCAAGCTTTCCTATTGGTCGCCGCGCTCGTCAATCATCGCCGCGGTCGCCATTACTGTCCCGGTCGCGGCTGCGGGAAGGGGAGTGGAGGCTCTGTGGACTATGGAAGGTGTGGGATTAGCGCAGGATCTCTCGGGTGCTCCGGGTTGGATGCATTCATTCTGGGGATGGATGTAGGGAGAGCTGCAGATAAAGGGGTGGCAGGGGAAGGGTGGTGAAGTGGTGATGGGTGAAGACAGGTAGAGGGTACGACCTGGTTGGTCAATGGGAGGAATTAGTCCGGTAACTGGCTGGGAGGAGTGGAAGGGAGGGAGAGGGGCTGGGTAGGGAGTAAGGGGAGAGGGAGGGAGGTTATTTGAAATTGGAAAACTCAATGTTGAGTCCTCCGGGCTGTAGGCTGCCCAGGCAGAATATGAGGTGGTGTTCCTCCGATTTGCAGTTTGGTTCATTGTGGCAAGGGAGGAGGCCAAGGATGGTCATGTTGGAAAGGGAGTGGAAGGGGAATTAAAATAGGCAGTGACTGGGAGGTCTGGTCAGCCTTGACCTCCCCAACTCGCCGTGGTGAGGATCGCTCCTGCTCTATCTTTAATTCTATTTTGTTTTCTTTCTTTGTCACTCCCTGTCTCCACAGATTTCACTGCTCACATCCAGCATTTCCCTTTTCAGTCTCAGGATTTGCATTGTCGTCAGTGTTACTCTGCTTTTATCCTGGACCCGGAAGCCTTTCTTTTTTTCAGTTCAAGTTGGTGAGGAAGGCCAAACGTGGTGGTGGGGGGGCAGTGTCACGTCACAGGGAACGGGAGGAAGTCACTCACTCCCAACACGTCAAGCGTACTGCACCTTGGATAGGTCGGCTGGCTTCATCAGGATCTTGAATGCTGTTGTTGACCTTGCTGATGGAAGGAGAAAGCAGTGATCGTATTGTGGACCAGGCAAAGACGCTCTCTGCATATGGACTGTCCTTCAGCTGTATCCCCGTCTCAGGGAATCATGTGGATTGTTACAATGGAGAGGCCCGTAGTGAAATTGGAAGTGATGGGAAGAGCTGCAGTTCCCTGCCATCTTTGGGAGTTCATCAGCACAGTCCGACCAAGAGCAGCCCATTCACCTGCTCCGTATGTGGAAAGGTATTTGCTTATCTGTCCCATTTGCAGGCACACCAACTCGTTCACTCAGAGGAAAGACCATTTCAGTGTTCCGACTGCAGGAAGACCTTTAAAAGCTCCCGGGATCTGATGAGGCATAAGATGGCTCACACAGAGGAGAGGCCATTTCAATGTTCTGACTGTGGCAAGTGTTTTAAAAGCTTCCAGGAGCTGCGGCGACACCGGCACCTGCACAGTGGGCTGAGGCCGTTCACTTGCTCCGTGTGTGGGAAAGCATTCGCTCGGTCCTTCAACCTGCTGGCACACCAGAGAGTTCACACTGGGGAGAAGCCGTTCATCTGCTCCATTTGTGGGAAGGGCTACAGTCGGCTAACCCACCTGGTGAAACATAAGCAAATCCACAGTGAAGAGAGACCTCTTAGATGCTCTGACTGTGGGATGAGCTTTAATAGCTCCCAGAAGTTGAAGGGGCACCAGCGTGAGCACACCGGAGAACAGACATTCATCTGCTCTGTGTGCGGGAAGGGGTTCACACGATCATCCGCTCTGCTAACACACCAGCGAGTTCACCTGGATGAGAGACCCTTTAAGTGTTCCGAATGTGGGGAGACGTTCAGAACCTTCAAGTGTTTGAAAAGGCACCAACATAGTCACACAGGCAAAAGCCCGTTCACATGCCCCGAGTGTGGGAAGGGTTTTGCTCAGTCAACCCCTCTGATGATACACCAGCGAGTTCACACCGGGGAGAGGCCATTCACCTGCTCTGTGTGCGGGAAGGGATTCACGCAGTCGTCCAACCTGCGGACACACCAGCGGGTCCACACTGGGGAGAAGCCGTTCAGCTGCTCTGAGTGCGGGAAGGTGTTTGCTCGGTCGTCTAACCTGCTGATGCACCAACGGGTTCACACCGCCGAAAGACCATTCAAATGCCCGGACTGTGGGAAGGGCTTTAAAAGGCAGTGGCTGTTGGTGACACACCAGCGGGTTCACTCGGGTGAGAGGCCATTCATTTGCACCCTGTGTGGGAAAGGCTTCGCTCAGTCATCGACGCTGCAGAGCCACCGGCGTGTTCACATGACTACGCCATTCAAGTGCTCTGACTGTGGCAAGAGCTTTAAAAGAGCCAGAAACCTGCTAAAGCACCAGTCATCTCACACTGCGCACAGACCAATGTCTGGAATGAAGTGAAGGCTTTCAAAATCGTGTGCTGCTGCTTAAACTGCCGTGCTGATGATTTCCTTTATTTGATCCTTGCTTGTTAATCAATGAAGTAGTTCAAATATAAAACATTGAAAGAGGAGGTTTGACCCAACTGAATTAGAGTCCTAAGTGGTCTCCAGTACAGAAGAAGGCCCTTCAGTCTATCGAGTCTGCACCAGTCAAAAGCAAGCGCCTAACTGTTTGGATCCTTTTGTTCAGCACTTGGCCCGTCGTCTTGTCTGCCTTGGCTTTGCAAGTGTACATCTAAATAGTTCTTCAAATGTTTCTGCCTCTCCCACCCTTTACAGGCACTGAGTTCAAGATTCCTACCAACCTCTGGGTGAAAATCACAAGAGCATCGCTCTGAAAGCTAGAGTGCTTCCAATTAAACCTGTTGGACTATAACCTGGTGTTGTGTGATTTTTAACTTTGTCCACCCCAGTCCAACACCGGCATCTCCTAATCATCACCTCTAAACCTTCTTTTCCTGACATTAAATCTGTACCCCAGACATTGATCCCTCCACCTAGTGAAGAAATTTCTTCTCATCTGCCTGTCTAGGTCTGTCATAATTGTATATATCTCAGTCATGTCCCCTCTCATTCTGCTGGACTCCAAAGAAAACAACTCTCGTCTATGTAACCTCTCTTCATCATTAAAACTCTCCAGCCCTGGCAATATCCTTGAAAATTCCCTGTTCATGCTGCAAAAAAACCTCCACCCTCCCCCCGCCAACTTCAATCCATCATTACATCCTCTTATTCATTTCACTCCCTCCTTCCTCCTCAAACCCATCTTTGTTAACCTCTGCACTGCTCCCTGGGATAGCATGTTCTACACATTTTCACCTGGAATCTCACCTAATGAGATTCTGTGGAGCTGACCAGTGTGTGTCAGTAGTTCTTTTTCTGACACTGAAACGTTGCTGAAACCTTTTGTATTCACGGGCAAAGTGCCAGACAATTACAAATTCAATATATGAGTGCAAACCCAATAATGATCTTGCAGACTGCATAGCTGTGTCAACTGGATAGGCTCGTCTTTATAATCCCAGCCCGAGATGAAATAATTTCACAACCGCCCTCTTCCTTCCCCACCCCCTAAAAAAAGAACATGACCACAGATGGCAGGCAACAGATGAGCCCAAATACTCCCATCTTTTGAGCCGGGACGAAGCTTTTTCGTCGGAACAGTCCACTTTAGCTCTGATCAATTGAAACAGACTTGAGACATGAGGGGCATGGATAGGATAAGTTGACATAGTCTTTTCCCTGGGGTGGGGGAGTCCAGAACTAGAGGGCATAGGTTTAGGGTGAGAGGGGAACGATATAAAAGGGACCTAAGGGGCACTATTTTCACGCAGAGAGTGATGCGTGTATGGAATGAGCTGCGAGAGGAGGCTTGTACAATCGCAACATTTAAAAGGCATCTGGATGGTTATATGAATAGGAAGGCTTTGCAGAGAAATGGGCCAGGTGCTGGCAAGTGGGCCTACATTGGGTTGGGATATCTGGTCGGCATGGACGGGTTGGACCGAAGGATCTATTTCCGTGCAGCACATCTCTGTGACTCTATGACTCTAAGTGTGTACGAATACAGTGTACTTCCAAACATTCTAAATAAATCCTGTTATCGTCAGCTTGATTGCCTGAGGCACTAGCCTCATTGAAATCGTGGAAACATGCAGAATAGTCCTTTGGGCCCGTTGTTTCTGGACTAGCCTAAAGAAGAGTCATTAGCCTAATTAAACATTCCAGCTCTTGGTCCAGTGGAACAGTCATTTGAGTGTGAGCATCTCAGGGCTTTTGCAGTTACTGTTGTTCAAGTTGTTTTCACACAGCTTTCCCATTTGCCTCTTTGTTTCTTTTCAACAGAAATATGTATTAGTGTCCCCACTTTGAATGGTGACTCCTTAATAAACTAAAATGAATAACACTAAAACTGCAAATGAAACATTGTTTGTCATACTAACTTTCCCAAATGTGTTGCCTCTGATGTTCAGTGGTTGTAGGGGACCTTAAGCTTTCTCACCAGGGACATCTGAATGCAGAAAAAGAAAACCCACAGAAGAGATGCAAGGCAGTCCCATAAAGATGTCCTCAGTCCTGCCCACTTTTCTGTCTCTGAGCAATGCATTCAGCATTCATAGTGAAAAGGCAACTGTTATCAGAGATGGATATAAATGAGTATGACTTGATGGCTATTGTGGGAACATGGTTGCAAGGTGACCAAAGCTACGACCTGGATATTGAAGCATTTTGAGACATTTTGAAAAGCCAAAAAGCTAGGAAAAATTGGTGACATAGCTCTCATAATTAAGATTGAGCATAATAGGAAAAGATGGCCTGATTTCACAACAACAAGATGTAGAATCTGTTTGGGTAGAAATAAGGTAATAAAGGCTAGAGGTCACTTGTAGGAGCTCAAGTGGGCAATTCAGCAGCTCCATCCTGCTCTGCCATATGATACAATGATGGTTGATCTCATCTCAGCCTCAACTCCACTTTCCTGCCTGCTCTCCAAAACCCTTAAAATCATTACAAATTATAAATTTGCCTATCTCCTCCTTAAATTTATTCAGCGTCCCAGCATCCATCATAGTCTGGGCAAATGATTGACCACCATTTGAGGGATGTAATTTCTCCTTGGCTCTGTTTTAAGTCTATTATCCTGTATCCAGATTGTCTCACATGAGAAACATCATCTTTATATCTACTTTGCTAATTGGCTTCTTATATACCTCAATCACCTCTCACTCTTCTAAATCCCAGAGAGAAAAGGCCTAAACTATTCAATCTCTCTCAATAAGACAAACGTTCCATCTGTGGCTTCGTAAGGCAGCACAGCATTTCGGAGACATTTCATAGCTTAGCAAATGTTTAGCCCAGTAAGAAGAAGAAATAATCTTTTTGAGAATGACTAACTAAGGAAATTATGCTAGTGTTAAACACTTTACAAATTTGCACAGATTACTGGTTAGATTCGAAGAGACAGTGAAGAATGACAGGACAGAGAGAGGCAGTAAGCAGAGTATGAGAGAAGGCTGGCTAGCTATAATAACAGTAAGCATTTCTGCAAACATTGAAGTAGGAAAATAGGAACTGAAGCTAGTGTTGGTTCTCTAGAGAGTGAGACTGGCGACGTGATAATATAGAACAAGCACAGAGCACATTTTTTTAAACAGGTATTTTGTTTCTGTTTTCACTGCAGCAGGCTTGAAAAACTGTCCAAAGATACTTGAGTGTCAAGAAATGAAAGAGAAAGAAGAACATAACGTAGTCACCATGACCAGGAAGGTGCTGGGAAAGATGTAAATGCTGACAAGTCACCAGGAGCAGCTCCAAACACAAAAGAAATGCTGGAGAGCACAGCAGGTCTGGCAGCACCTGTAGTGAAAGAATTAGAGTTAGCATTTTGAGTCCAGTGCGGGGACCTTAGGACCAGGTGGCCTGCATCCTAGGATCTTTAAGCAAGTGACTGCAAACAGAGTAGAGGCATTGGTTATATGTTATAAAATCACTTAGATTTAGGAGAGATTTCAGCAGATTGGCAAGTGACAAATGTAATATGTTTTATCAAGAAAAGAGGGAGATAGAAAGCAGAAAACTGTCAGTTTGGTATTCTAACATCATTAAGCAGGTAATTGCAGAATACTTAGCAAATCATAATCATACTTGACTAATTGGGGTTTATTAGAGTTCTTGAGGAAATAGCAAATAAAGTGGATAAAGTTAAACCTGTAGATGAAGTGTACGGTGAGTCGCGAAAGGCATTTGATAAACTGTTACATGAAAGGCTACAACATAAGAGCACACAGTGCAGGGGGCTAACACATTAGTGTAGGCAAAGAATTAGTTGGCTAACATGATACAGTGAGTAGCTTTTTTTGGTTTATCAAGCTGTAATGAGTGGAATGCCACAAGATTTGGTGCTGGGTGTCCATTATTTACAAACAATAACATTGAGCTTGATGAAGGCTAAATATGTTGTGCAGCCAATGACACCCATGTCCCAGAAACGAATAAAACAAAATACATTTAATATTAATGGTGGGGGTTCTGGACGGAACAGATAGGGGAGATTTTGTTCCCATTAGTACAAAGGTCGAGAAAAATTATGAATGAATGGTTTTATTTATAAGTATATTTTATAGTGAAATACAATAAAATACAGTGAAAAACTTCCATTTGTTGCCATAATCCAGCACCATATTGTTAGTTTGAGAATAAGAAAAAAATGAAAAAATACAGCTTAAAGAGCAGTCCATCTATGTTCAAGCTCTGAGCCAGCTCAGAACCACACCGTCCTGCCAGACCCAACAAATGTGAACATCGCTGATCCTCCGGCACCATCTTTCCACCCAGCGTTGGAGTCAGTTTGGAACAGATTGAGAGTAATTGGCAAAAGAAGAAATGGCAACATGATGAAAAACTCTTTTTCATGCAGTGAGCTGAAAGGATTTGAAATCTGTTAACAGTGAATGAAATGGAGTCACAGAGTTATACAGCACAGAACGCCCTTTGGTCCATCTCGTCCATGATGATCAGACTTCTCAATCTGACTTGGACCCATTTGTCAGCATTTGGCCCATATCTCTCTAAATCAGTACTATTCATAAACCCATCCAGATGCCTTTTAAATGTTGTAATTGCACCAGCCTCCTCCACCCTCTGTGTGAAAAACGTGACCCTTAGGTTCTTTTTAAATCCTTCTCCTCCCACCTTAAACCTATGCCACCTCGTTTGAGACTCTTCTATCCTAGGAAGAAAACCTTGGCTATTCATCCTATCCATGCCCCTCATGGATTTTATAAACCTGTATAAGATTACCCCTCAGCAGTCAAGAGGGGATTGAATAATTATCTGAAATGAGCAATGCATAGAGTTAGGGGGACAAGACAGGTGAATGGGCTGAAGTGAACTGATCCTTCGGGGAGTCAGCACAGGCATGAGCGGCCACCTTCAGTACTTTGGGGAAAAAAAAGAACTGTGGATGCTGCACATTAGAAACAAAATCAGAAACTGCTGGAGAAACGCAGCAGGTCAGGCAGCACTTGTGGACAGAAAAGAGAGTGAACGTTTCGGGTCCGCTGTCTGCTTTCTCTCCACAGACGCTGATTTTGTACCTACAGTATACTGTGCTCATTCAGTAATTCTCCACAAGGGAAACAATCACAAGAGTGTGCTATTCTATCAGGGAGGAGACAGTAAGGTCTGCAGATGCTGGAGATCAGAGTTGAGAGTGTGTTGCTGGAAAAGCACAGCAATTCAGGCAGCACCCGAGAAGCTGGAAAATCGACGTTTCGGGCAGGAGCCCTGCATCAGCCCTTTCTGATGAAGGGCTCCGTACCGAAACATCGATTTTCCTGCTCCTCGGATGCTGCCTAACCTGCTGTGCTTTTCCAGCAACACAGAACACTGTGCTATTCCATCAGACAATTCCTCCAATCTGACATAAAATAATGTATCTCAGTTACAGATGTTTCCGATATTTTTGCTCCAGCCCTACACGGTTTCCTCTGGATGAACCCAGAAACACAAAAGTACAGCTTTCCACTTTCTCTCAATGAAGCAGACTCTCAGACAATGAAGGAGTTCCGGGATTAGCTCCGCTCCACGTTCGTTCCCATTGGTTGGAGGATCATTTCGGTCCTCCAGATCCGTCTCTTTGATTCCCATTGGTTGGAGGACCATTTCGGTCCTCCAACTCTGTCTCTTTCACTCCTATTGGTTGGAGCACCAGCACGGTCCGCCAGCTCCGTCTCTTTCACTCCCATTGGTTGGAGGACCATTTTGATCATCCAGATCTGTCTCTTTCACTCCCATTGGTTGGAGGACCAGCACGGTCCTCCAGCTCCATCCCTTTCACTCCCATTGGTTGGAGGACCATTTTGGTCATCCAGATCCGTATCTTTCACTCCCATTGGTTGGAGGACCATTTTGGTCCTCCAGCTCCGTCTCTTTCACTCCCATTGGTTGGAGGACCATTTTGGTCAACCAGCTCCCTCTCTTTCACTCCCATTGGTTGGAGGACCAGTTAGGTCATCCAGCTCCGTGTCGTTCACTCCTATTGGTTGGAGCACCAGCACATCCGCCAGCTCCCTCTCTTTCACTCCCATTGGTTGGATCACCAGTTCGGTCCCCCAGGTCCGTCCCTTTCGCTCCCATTGGTTGGAGGACCAGTTTGGTCCTCCAGCGCCGTCTCATTCACTCCCACTGTTTGGAGGACAACACCCGCACGCCCCCCTCCCTTTCCCCCCAATCGGTCCTCCAGCCCCGCACCGTTCATTCGCCGGGTGCAGCCCGACGCGCATGCGCAGTTCATGGCCTCAGGTGCAGTGGAGCCAGGTAAGAGTCAGCGCCGGTACAGGGGGCGGGGGATGGGTTTGTGCACATATTCCACATGCCGAGTGGGGACAGGGTCCTGAGTGCTAACCAGACAGTGGCAATCCATCCATCTGAATGGAAGAGGAGCGTTTTCCAATTCCCCTCCTCAGACGCCAAACGAGCGGGACACGCCCTGGTGGATGGGCTGTGGTGTGTCGGTCAGGGAGTGTGTGTCAATGGAGGAAATGTGGGCAGTGGGTCAGGGAGTGTGTGTCAATAGAGGAAATGTGGGCAGTGGGTCAGGGAGCGTGTGTCAATGGAGGAAATGTGGGCAGTGGGTCAGGGAGCGTGTGTCAATAGAGGAAATGTGGGCAGTGGGTCAGGGAGCGTGTGTCAATAGAGGAAATGTGGGCAGTGGGTCAGGGAGCGTGTGTCAATAGAGGAAATGTGGGCAGTGGGTCAGGGAGCGTGTGTCAATAGAGGAAATGTGGGCAGTGGGTCAGGGAGCGTGTGTCAATAGAGGAAATGTGGGCAGTGGGTCAGGGAGCGTGTGTCAATAGAGGAAATGTGGGCAGTGGGTCAGGGAGCGTGTGTCAATAGAGGAAATGTGGGCAGTGGGTCAGGGAG
>NC_057753.1:488111-516825 GCF_004010195.1 Chiloscyllium plagiosum
ATGTGGGCAGTGGGTCAGGGAGCGTGTGTCAATGGAGGAAATATGCGCAGTGGGTCAGGGAGCGTGTGTCAATGGAGGAAATATGCGCAGTGGGTCAGGGAGCGTGTGTCAATGGAGGAAATATGCGCAGTGGGTCAGGGAGCGTGTGTCAATGGAGGAAATATGCGCAGTGGGTCAGGGAGCGTGTGTCAGTGGAGGCCATGTGGGCAGTGGGTCAGGGAGCGTTTGTAAATGTGGGAAATGTGGGGAGTGGGTCAGGGAGCGTGTGTCAATGGAGGAAACGTAGGCAGTGGTTCAGGAAGCGTGTGGCCATGTGGGGAGTGGGTCAGGGAGCGTGTGTCAATGGAGGAAACGTAGGCAGTGGTTCAGGAAGCGTGTGTCAGTGGAGGCCATTTGGGGAGTGGCACAGGGTGCATGTGTCAGTAGAGGCCATGTGGGGAGTGGGTCAGGGAATGTGTGTCAGTGGAGGCCACGTGGGCAGTGGGTCAGGGAGCATGCGTCAATGGAGGAAATGTGGGCAGTGGGTCAGGGAACGTGTGTCAATAGAGGAAATGTGGGCAGTGGGTCAGGGAGCATGTGTCAGTGGAGGAAATGTGGGCAGTGGGTCAGGGAGCGTGTGTCAGTGGAGGAAATGTGGGCAGTGGGTCAGGGAGCGCGTGTCAGTGGAGGCCATGTGGGGAGTGGGTCAGGGAGCGTGCGTCAGTGGAGGCCATGTGGGGAGTGGGTCAGGGAGTGTGTGTCAGTGGAGGGCATGTGTGCCGTGGGTCAGTGAGCGTGTGTCAGTGGAAACCATGTGGGCAGTGGGTCAGGGTGTGTGTGTCAGTGGAGGGCATGTGGGGAGTGGGTCTGAGAGCGTGTGTCAGTGGAGGCCATGTGGGCAGTGGGTCAGGGAGCGTGCGTCAGTGGAGGCCATGTGGGGAGTGGGTCAGGGAGTGTGTGTCAGTGGAGACCATGTAGGGAGTGGATCAGGGAGCGTGTGTCAGTGGAGGGCATGTGGGGAGTGGGTCTGAGAGCGTGTGTCAGTGGAGGCCATGTGGGCATGGGTCAGGGAGCGTGTGTCAGTGGAGGCCATGTGGGGAGTGGGTCAGGGAGCGTGTGTCAATGGAGGCCATGTGGGGAGTGGGTCAGAGAGCATGTGTCAGTGGAGGAAATGTGGGGAGTAGGTCAGGGAGCGTGTGTCAGTGGAGGCCATGTGGGGAGTGGGTCAGGGAGCGCGTGTCAGTGGTGGAAATGTGAGCAGTGGGTCAGGGAGCGTGTGTCAGTGGAGGCCATGTGGGGAGTGGCAGGAAACTTTCTCTAATGTCTTTTAGCCCCGTAACCGCCCATCATCTGTGTTACGTCTTCAAGCATTATAAACCTCCAATATCTCTGTGAGCTCTCCCAGCTGCAATGTCCTCTCTATCTTTGTTACCGATTGATGATCATCTCTGCTCAAACATCAGACTGTCCAGATTGTTGAGAAACTGTTGACCTGTTTCCTGCGTGGGCAGTGATTTATTCAGCTTTCTCAGTTCCTGGGGCAACTGGGGAAGAGGCCCTTCACATGCTCTTTGTGTGGGCAAAGGCTCACTGATCTATCTGAGCCCTCTGACACAGCAGCGAGTTGACAGTTCGGAGGAGAGAGGCCCGTATGTGACCTGGTAAATTCTCAGACACCAGTCAAGTTCCCTGACTATAGTCTCGCCCCAGCACTAAACCACAATCAATGCAGTCTGGCTATTTGTTTTTAGCAATTCAGTCACGGAATTTCTTTGTTGACTGGGGCAGCATTAATTGCCTATCCGTAATTGCTCAGGACAGTTAAGAGTTAACCTCATTGCTGAGAGTCACGTGTAGGCCAGGCAGGGACAGCAGATTTCCTTCGCTAAAGGGCATGAGTGAACCCGATTGGTTTTTAATGGTAACAAACAGTGGTTGCATGGTCACTGTTAGGCTATCTTTTCTATTCCATATTTTTCTTGAATTTGAGTTCCAGCATCTGCCATGGTGGGATTTGAATCTGTGCTCCTGCCCTTTTTAGCCTGGTGTTTTGCATTCTGAGTCCAATTACATCTCCAGTACACCAATATCGTGCTCTCAGTTCTATGGCTGTCATAGAATCATTGAGTCATAGAGCACAGAAAAGACCCTTTGCCCCCCCTTGTCTGTCCTACCAAAACTACACTAGTACCACCCTCCACCACTACTCCCATAGCCTTGAATGTTATATCATTTCAAGTGCTCAGTCAGGTACCTTTTAAAGGTTGTGAGATTCCTGCCTCAGCCAACCTCCCAGACAGTGCATTCCAGATTGCCAACTCCCTCGGGGGATTATAATTTTCTCAACCCCTCCCTAAACCTCCTGCCTTTCACCTTAAAATTATAGCAGGCCATTCAGCTCATACCCACCCTCTGAAGAGCATCACACCGAGACCCAGATCCCTACACTATCCCTGTCACCCTGCACTTCCCACGGCTAATCCACCTAACCTCTACAACACTCAACAACCTAACATACACAGACCACCTAACCTGCACTTCTTTGGACTGTGGGAGGAAACTGGAGCACCCAGAGGAAACCCACACAGGTATGGGAAGAACGTGCAATCTCTGTACAGTCACCTAAGGGTGGCATCAAACACGGGTCCCTGATGCTGTGAGGTATGAGTGCTAAGCACCGAGCCACTGTGCCACAGTTATGTCTCTTTGATAGTCATTCCTTCAATTAAGCTGCTTTCTATTCATCCTGTCCGTGGCCCTAATAATCTTATACATCTCGATCAGGTCCCCCCAGCCTGTTTTGCTCCAAAGAAAATAATCCGAACTTATCCAGCTTCTCCTTAAATCTAATTTCATTTAAACTGATAGTCTCTTGTGGATAACACTTATCAAATACCTTCTGGAAATAAATATAAGCCACATCTGTGGACATTTTCATACTTACTATTTCAATTGGAATCTTAAAGGAAAATATCTGCTCGTGACACTGGAAACACAAAGAGATGGAAGCATGCCATCCCTGGAGCTAATGTCACCATCACGTTCGATCACTGCATCATCATCTTGACTTGATTCTGTAATCCCTTGCTTCAGTAGCTTTGAGGGGAATTAGAATTTCAGATTCTGACCGATCATCTACTTTCTGACTTTGCTTTGACCTCTCAACCACCAGACTGCAGTTGTAAAGTTGTTGTCAATGCCCCAAGCCATTAGTCTACCTTACAAACTGCCCTGATCATCATAAGCTCCCTTCGACCAAGGTGGAAGTCATGGGGGGAGTCGAGAGTTTTCTGAGGTTCGCAGGAAAGTGGAGTCCTGGCTACAATCAGAACCCGTCAAATAATCTGAGGGAGTGGTGGAGCCCAGAAGAGGCTTACTCCTACTCCCAGTTGCATGCAACCTTTTGGTTAGACTGCCCCCATTAAATTCAGGACTATGCAAACCATCTCCGTAACTGAACCCATTACACGTTTGGTTCCATACTGTTGAATCTGTTCTGCATCCACTCCAAGGCTCACATCTTCTTTCCGAGGTGCAATTCCCCTCGACTGAACATTCTGGACAAAGACATCATCTTCCAAGCCTTTGTTCTCCAGGTCATGGAGAGAATGTTCAACAGTTGATTTACTGTTCTGTTCAATAGTTTTGATGCTTCTGCACTGGATTTTACTGACTACCATATTTCGACCTTGATACTTATCACTGACCACTCTCATTTCAAAGCTCCATATTTGGAGAATGTAGGCACGCTCTGTCAAGCTGGCTGTGTAAAATCTAGAGTGACCCTAAAACTGGGCACAAATGTCCTCTGCATCGATTGTACATGTATCAAAGTGCATACAATTAACTCAATTAAAATGCACTTAGCTGGACTATTTGGGTAGATCTTGCTGAGCGTCTGACTTGTTATTTATTTCACTAGTTGGGTCTTGGTCTAATCCTCTGCTTCAAGTGATCTGTGACCTCACCCAACCCTGACTGGCCCTTGGTCCAATGTGCCTGACTGAAAAAACTCAATCGAAACTCAAGGTGTGGCATGGCCTCAATCCTGAGGCTGCTGGGTTTGAGTGTAGTGTACCTGCATTCTGATCGAACTTGCTTGGATCCAAAGTTGGTGAACTCTCAGTTCTGTGCATTTGCTTGACCTATCATTGTCCACTGACATTTTTGGCTGGCGTTTCCAGTGTTCATGGTGACCCGGTCACCAGCGTGGACATATGGCTTTCGGACCCTTCACTTGCTGGCAAGTGTTTGATCCAGACCCGCAGGGATTTGAAACATCTCCACGGGGGCCGGAGTCCCGTGACCAAGTTGTCCTTTACTTACACGTGGACTGACCTTGACATTGATCGAGCTCCCTTAGAGTCAGCTCTCAGGGTGAACAGAACCTCTGAGCCTGTTGAAATCTGTCAGCGGGGCTCCCTGTTTGGACCAGATTAACAGCCCCAGTCAGGAGACTAATACTGTATGAGGTCGACCTGGCTGGCTGCATTATAACCACTACAGGTTTCAATCCACAAGCAGGTCCAGTTTCCTCCTGGCATTTGACACCAATCAGGTTCATGTTGATGCAGGTATTATCAGACAGAGGGACCTCAGGGCCCAGCTCCCTAAACATCCCCTCCCCGCCCAACCAACTTGCACTCTCATTGGTTGGAGGACAAGATACACCTGCTCGGTTGGTGGATACCTGCTTGCACCTGAGATGTGAGTGTTTGTTGCCTCTTCCTCATTGCCCTCAAGAGGGCAGTGTTGAGACGAGTCACCCATTTGAACCGCTGCGCACCATGTGGTGTAGTTACACACACAGGGCTACTGAGCAGTTGCAGCACGGTGAAGTCACAGTGATAGCCTTCCAAGTCAGGATGGCACGTGGTTTGAAAGTCGTGACGTTCTCGTATGTCTGAAGCCTCTTATATTTGCAGGTAGGTAGAGGTCTCGACTTTGGAAGGTGCTGTCCAAGAAGCTACAGTGAGTGTGGACACAATCAGGGACCTTCCTCTATTCTGTCCTCTCGAGGTGTTAGATAACAGACTCTCTCCTGTGAGTATCGAGTTGGGCCGTGATGTGTTTCATTCTTTGTCTTTTTGACTCTAAGCGTTGAATCTTGTGGTTTCACACGCCAGACAATCAAACTTGTAACAACAGACTGTCTTTTACTGACTTTATTAACAGCAACACAATAATAGAGGACAGTTACCCATCCAGGGAATGGGGATAATACAGGGGATTCAGAGCTTTGGGCTCTATAATGAGAGACAGCATAGCTCCCCCCTGCAGAGAACAGGGATTATACAGTGGATTCAGAGCTCTGAGTGCTGTTAATAATACAGAGAGAGGATAATTACCCATTGAGAGAACACAGATAATTCAGTGGATTCAGATCAAGGACGAGAAGACACTTTTAACAGACTGTGGCTGCAGTAGAGAGTTTTATGTTTAATTTGTCCATTATGTTTGTGATCTGGCCCTCTCTAATCATAACCACAAGGATATCTGTGCAATGTTCTGATGTCAGCTACAAGGCTGCCTCTCTCTCTCTCTCACACACTCTCTCTCACACACACACACACACACTTATTTATTACCCTTCTCCACACACAGATCAGTCCATTCCACATCCCCTTCCCATACAGTGAGCAAAGACATGAGATTTGTTAATCTACACCCACATTTCATAACACCGACAGGTCCCACTTGGAGAAAGCGTCAGCGCTTTTTCATCGTGGTTAAAATACTCCGAATAAGAGGGTTTCGAATTGACAGAGCACCTTTCACGACCTTGGGACACCCCCAAGCGTGTTACGACAATGAGGTACTTTTGAAATAAAGTCACTGTCAGACTGCAAGAAATGCAGCGGCCAATTTGTACACAGCAAGACACAACAAGCAGCAATGATTAGATACACACGTTGGTGATTGAGGGGTAAATATTTACCAGGGTGGTGGAGATCACGGCATTGCTCTTATAAATAATGGCTGTGGGGTAAATCACATCCACCGGAACGATGGATCGGGTCTTGGTATAATGTCATACATTAAAGACGGCACTTATGGAGATATAATACTCCTTCAGTACCGCACTGGTGGGTCTTTGTGCCCCTGAATCTGGAGTGGGACACCCCTCCACAATCTCTTGGTCCAGATGAGACCGTGACCCAATGAAACAGGCTGGCAGTGCATTACAGCAGCAAACTGACACTGGTCTCACTGACCATTTTGTTTCACACAGACACATTAAATAGGATCAGTAGACCATTCGGCTCTGCCATCCGATCAGATTCTGGCTGATCTATCTGCGTTTCGAATTCCACGTTCCAATTCCCCCCCGATAAACCTGTGTTCACCCCCCCGCCCCCCCAAAACAAGACTGTGTACTCCTCCGCCTTTAAATGTATTCGATGATTCCACCACCTCCTGAGGCAGCGAGGTGCAAAGATTCACACCCCTCGGAGGGAGTTCTCTTCCCTTCTCACCCTTTTGTCCCGAAAGGGTGACCCTCTAATTTAAAAAAACGTCCTCGTTCTGGACTGAGCGACAAGAGGGAAACATTGCCCACTTTGTCAAGACCATTCTCGATCTCGCAGACCTCCATCGAGTCACCCCTCACCCTTAGAGGCTCCAGTGGAAACAGACCCAGTCTGTCCAACCCAGCCACATTACCCAACTCACCAGGGTGGCACGGTGGCTCAGCGGTTAGCACTACTACCTCACAGCGCCAGAGACCCGGATTTGATTCCAGCCTTGGGAGACTGTCTGTGTGGAGTTTGCACATTCCCCTCCCCCTTGTATGTGTGGGTTTCCTCCGGGCGCTCCGGTTTCCTCCCACAGTTCAAAGGATGTGTAGGTTAGGGTGGAGTGGGCCATGCTAAATTGCCCCATTGTGCTCAGGGGTGTGAAGGTTAAGTGCATTAGTCAGGGGAAATTAGAGTGGTAGGGGAATGGTGGGATACTCTTTGGATGGTTGGTGTGGACTTGTTGGGCCAAATGGCCTGTTTCACACACCGTAGGGGGGGTGCTATGATCTACCACCACAGTCCGAATGCCTCAATTGAACCTGCCTTCATCACATTTCCAGACAATGCATTCTATAACTTATCCACCCTAATGGGTCACCGCGGTGGTTAGCACTGCTGCCTCACAGCGCCAGGAACCCGGGTTCGATTCCAGCCTTGGGCGACTGTCTGTGTGGAGTTTGCACATTCTCCCCGTGTCTGCGTGGGTATGCTCCCACAGTCCAAAGATGTACAGGTTGGGACGGATTGGCTGTGCTAAATTGTCTATAGGGATGTGAAGGTTAGGAGCATTAGTCAGAGGAAATGTAGAGTAATAGGGGAATGGGCCTGGGTGGGATAATCTTCAGAGGGTCGGTGTGGACTTGCCGGGCTGAAGGGCCTGTTTGCACACTGTAGGGATTTTATGATTCACTGATTCCAGGTATCAGACTTGTCAACCGCCTCGTATATGTGCTGAATGGAATTACAGGCTTGCAGGCAGGATGTTCTATTCACACATCGAAGGTGGGAGAGATGCAGTGGGACTCACCCTGAGTCTAGTCATTGAGTCTGATAAACTGACATGACTTTGTGTTTCATGGTCTCAGGTTTGATCACAGTACCTTCCCCAGTTCCCAAGGCTGAACAGTAGAGAGAGCTGGGACTCGTCCATGAGGGTGAACAAACGTCTTCAAATGGAAATAATCTGGAGTTAGAAAGGGGGCGAGCTAGGATGTGGGGTGATATCATTGAGGCCTGTGACCAGCGGTGTGCCACAAGGATTGGTGCTGGGTCCGCTGCTTTTTCTCATTTATATAAATGATTTGGCTGTGAATTTGTGAGGTATGGTTAGGAAGGTTGCAGGTGACACCAAAATACGTGGTGTAGTGGGTAGTGAAGAAGATTGTCTCAGAGGACCTGGATCAGATGGACCAATAGATATAGGAGTGGCAGATGGAGTTTAATTTAGATAAATGTGAGGTGTTGTATTTCAGTGAGACAAACCAGGGCGGGACTTGTACAGCTGGGAAGTGTTGCTGAACGAAGAGACTGAGGGGTGCAGGTGCATAGTTCCTTGAAAGTGGAGTGGACAGGGTGGCGAAGAAGGCATTTGGCATGCTTGCCTTCAGTAGTTGAGAAGAGGAGTTGGGCTGTCACGTTGCAGGTGTACACAACATTGGTAAGGCCACATTTGCAGTACTACATACAATTTTGGCTGCCTTCTGTAGGAATGATGTTGTTACATTTGAGAGGGTGCAGAAAAAGTTGACAAGGATGTTGCTGGGACTGGGGGGGGGGGGGGTTTGAATTATAGGGGGAGACTGAATAGGCCTGGGAAGTTTTCCCTGGAGGGCAGGAAGCAGAGGGGGTGATCTTCTGGAAGTTTATTACATTATGAGGGCCGGGTGAATAGAACAGCACAGCACAGCCCTTTGGCCCTCCATGTTGTTCTGACCTTTTATCCTACTCTACGATCAGACTAACCTATATACCTTTCTTTTTACCATCATCCATCTGCCTATCCAAGAGTCGCTTAAAGGTCCCGAATGTATCTGAAACAATAGCGAGGACTGCGGATGCTGGAGTCGAGAGCGTGGTGCTGGAAAAGCGCAGCAGGTCAGGCAGCATCCGAGAAGCAGGAGAATCGATGTTTCGGGCGAAAGCCCTTCTGATTCTCCTGCTCCTTGGATGCTGTCTGACCTGCTGCGCTTTTCCAGCACCACACTCTCGACCCTAATGTATCTGACTCTACTGCCACTGCGTTCCACACATCCAGTACTCTCCGTGTAAATAATCTACCTCTGACATCTCCTCTAAACCTTCCTCCAATCACCTTAAAATTATGCCCCCTTGTGATAGACATTTCCACCCTGGGAAAAAGTCTCTGGCTATCTACCCTATCTATGCCTCTCATCATCATCATCATCTATCCAGTCACCTGTCATCCTCCTTCACTCCAATGAGAAAAGCCCTAGCTCCCTCAACCTTTCTTCATAAGACATGCCCTTCAGTCCAGGCAGCATCCTAGGAAATTTCATTTGCACCCTCTCCAAAGCTTCCACATCCTTCCTATAATGAATCGACTAGAACGGAACACAATATTCCAAGCGTGGGCTAACCAGGACTTTACGGAGTTGCAGTATTACTTTGTGGGCTCTTAAACTCAATCCCCCTGCTAATAAAAGCCAGCACACCATATGCCTTCTGAACAACCCTATCAACGTGGGTGGCAACTTTGAGACAGGTCTTTTCCCTACGATGGGGCAGTCCAAAACTGAAGGGCGTGGGTTTGAGGTGAGTGCGGAAAGATTTCAAAAGGACTTGAGAGGTAACTGTTTCAGAGAACGAATTACCAGAGAAAGTGGAAGAAGTGGGAATGATTACATTTAAAAGGCATGTGGCTATGAATGGGAAGGGGTTAGAGCAATACGGGCAATTCGCTGACAAGAAGGACAAGGTCAGATTGAAATGTCTGGTCAGCACGGGATGAGTTGACCTGAAGGGTCCGTTTCAGTACCGTTTGAGTCTGTGACTTACGCTCGTGGGACATGGGTTCAAGCCCTAGCAATCTTGCTGGTGGGATTTAAACTCAAGTAATAAAATCTGGAATTATAAAAATTGTCTCAGTGAAGACTGCAACGTTGATTGCTCTAACAATCATTCAGGCTCACTTAGAAAAAGAAATCTGTTGTCCTTACCTGATCTGAGCTATGTTTGACTCCAGACCCACAGCAATGTGGTGGACTCTTAACTGCTCTCTGAGGTAGCCTAGCAAGCCATTCAGTTTAAAGGCAATTAGAAATGAGTCACAAACACTGGCTTCACCAGCGATGCCCATATCCCGTGAAAGGATAAAGAGAAAAAGGGCAACAGCACACTGATTAACTTGGGAGAGTTCCAAAATGTTACAACGTTGTGCTTGCAGTAAAACTAATTTCTTTAGAGATACTGCGATGTGTCCCTAACCATCTGCCATTTCTGAAGTTATACCCAGGAGAAAGTGAGGACTGTAGACGCTGGAGAGTCAGAGTCGAAAAGTGTGGCGCTGGAGAAAAGCACAGCCGGTCAGGCAGCATCCAAGAAGCAGGAGAGTCGACATTTTCGGGCATAAGCTCTTCATCAGGAACTCCTGATCAGCCAACTGTACGCAGAGCCGATGTTCCTTGAACTGTAGACAGTCACCACAGATATGTTGTCGATAATCACAATGTTCTCTACAAACTCCCACGTGCTGCACGTCCAGCAGACCACCTGCCTTGCCGTGGACTTTCAACTGCAGTCCAGTTACAGTGGTTAACAAATCCCAGCAGAAACTCAGGATGGTGTCCTAGGCCCAACAATCTTAAGCTGCTTCATCGATGACCTTGCCTCCATCAGGTGGTCAGAAATGGGGATGTTCGCTGATGATCGAACAATACTCAGCGTCTTTTGGAATGCCTCGGATGCTGGAGCAGTCCATGAACAAATGCAGCAAGACTTGGATCAAATCCAGGCTTGAGCTGAGAAGTGGCAAATGACATTTGGGCCACACAAATGTTAGTCAACTAGATAGAATCTAACCATCACCTCTTGACATTTAGTGGCACCACCCATCAATAGCTTTGGGGTTAGCATTGAACAGAATCACACTGAACTGGACCAGCCATAGAAATACTGCAGCTAGAAGAGCAGGTCAGAGACTTGGAATCCTGCAGTGAGTAACTCACCTCCTAACTCCTCAAAACCTATTCAGCTTCTAATTGACACAGTTCAGGAGAGTGGTGAGATACTCCACTTCTGTCTGGATGAGAGCAGCTCCAACAACACTCGAGGAGCTCGGTCTGGTACAATTACAACATTTGAAAGGCATCAGCATGGGTATATTAATAGGAAGGGTTTAGAGGGAGATGGGCCAAATGGGACTAGATATATGGAGGATATCTGGTTGGCATGGATGAGCTCGACTGAAGGGTCTGTTCCATGCCCTCTATCTCTATCTACAAAGCAGCCCGCTTGACTAGCATCACATCCACAGTCATCTACACCCTCCACCACTGATACTCATGTGCAATACCCAGGTACCCAACAGGTGCTAGTTCCTCCACTTCCAATGTGCAGTAGCAAAAGTATGTACCATGTACAAGGCGCACTGCAGAAGTGCCATCGACAGTACTTTCCAAATCCATGACCACTTCCAGCTAGAGATAGACAAGACTAGCACGTACAAGGGAACACCACCCTCTGCAAGTTTTCCTCTACATCACTGACCGCATTGTGGCTCCCTTAGTGTTGTCGGTCAGAAACCGGAATTCCCTCCATAACGGTATCGTAGGTGTTCCTGCAGCACATGGTTCATAAAAAGGCCGCTTCTCCAGGGCAACACGGGATGGGCAATAAATACTGGCCTAGCCAGTAACATGCACATTCCATGAAGGAATAACAAAAAGGAAATAAGGAATATAATTTATAACATTCTAAAGTCATTCATGGACTTGCTGGTGTCTGATCAGGTGAGACGATCGAGTGAATCCCTTCCCACACGCCGAGCAGTTGAATGGCCTCTCGCTGGTGTGGACCCGGTGATGTCTCAGCAAGTTCGATGACCGATTGAATCCCTTCCCACACATGGAGCAGGTGAACGGCTTCTCCCCGCTGTGGGTGCGTTGATGGGTCAGAAGGTTGGACGACAGAGTGAATCCTTTTCCGCACACAGAGCACATAAATGGCCTCTCCCCGGTGTGAATTCGCTGGTGTATCAGCAGATCCTTTTTGCTTTTGAAGCTCTTCTCGCAGTCAGGACACTTGAAAGCTCTCTTATCAAAGTGGACGAGTTGGTGCGTCAGAAGGTGGGATGAATTAGTGAACCCTTTCCCACACCGGGAGCAGGTGTATGGCCTTTCCCCGGTGTGAACCCGCTGGTGGGTCCGGAGGTTGGATGATTGCGTGAATCCCTTCCCACACACTGAGCAAGTGAACAGCTTCTCCCCGGTGTGAACCCGCTGGTGCGTCCGGAGGTTAGAGGCGTGGGTGAATCCCTTCCCGCACACGGAGCAGGTGTAAGGCCTCTCGCCTGTGTGAACCCGCTGGTGTTGAATGAGGTGAGATGACTGTCTGAATCTCTTCTCACAGTAAGAGCATCCGAATGGCCTCTCGTCAGTGTGAACGAGCTGGTGTTTAATGAGATCGGCAGAGATTTTAAAGCAGTCCCCACAGTAAGTGCATTTGAAAGGTCGCTCATCACTGTGAACACGCTGGTGTAACTGCAGGCTGGATGACAAAGCAAATCCTTTCCTACAAAGGGTACAGGTAAACGGCCTCTCCCCCGTGTGACTGCGTCGATGAGTTTCTAGTTGGGATGGGTAACTGAATCCCTTCCCGCAATCACCACATTTACATGGTTTCTCCATGGTGAGCATGTGCGTGTGTTCTCTGTAGGTTTGATGGCCAACATAAGCCTTGTCCACATATGGAACACATGTATGGCCTCTCCTTGCTGTGATTTCTTTCCAGGATGTGTTAACAGATTAAAGCTCTTTCTGCAGACAGTTCACTGGAAAACAGTCACTCAGGTATATGTGTATCGTGGTACTTTTCCAGTCAGAGTGATGTTAGAAATATTTTCTCACAGATAGAACAAACTTTTTTCCTTCCCCATTCAAGGACTGAACTCCTGAAGAATTGAGTGACACGAACATATTTGGGATGTGATGTTGAGTTGGTTTTGAATCTCCCGATTGCAGGTCCTTTCTTTCTGGTACTCTGTGAAAAGACAAAAGTCATCACTGTTCATATGCAGAGCTTGTAAATCCCATCACCCACACCCCTCCCCACAATGAAATCTGAACTGTGGCACCATCTCCCCCTTTTCTTGAACAAGCATGGAGAGGGTTAATACACAATGTCTTTTCCCCGGGGTTGGGGAGTCCAGAACTAGAGGGCATAGGTTTAGATTAGATTAGATTACTTTACTAGATTACTTTACAGTGTGGAAACAGGCCCTTCGGCCCAACAAGTCCACACCGACCCGCCGGGCAGCAGTGCTAACCACTGTGCCACCGTGCTGGGTGAGAGCAAAAGATTTAAAAGAGACCTAAGGGGCAACTTGTTTTACGCAGAGTGTGGTGCATGTATGGAATGAGCTGCCAGAGGAAGTGGTGGAGGCTGGTACAGTTACAACACTTAGAAGGTGTGTAGATGGGTACATGAATAGAAGGGTTTAGAGGGATAAGCACCAAGTGCTGACAATGGGACCAGAAAAATTTAGGATATCTGGTCAGTATGGATGATTAGATTACTTATAGTGTGGAAACAGGCCCTTTGGCCCAACAAGTCCACACTGACCTGCCGAAGCACAACCCACCCAGGCACATTCCCCTACACCTACCACTATGGGCAATTTAGCATGGCCAATTCACCTAACCTGCACAGTTTTGGACTGTGGGAGGAAACCAGAGCACCCGGAGGAAACCCACGCAGCCACAGGGAGAATTGAATTGATCCCGGGTCTCAGGCGCTGTAAGGCAGCAGTGCTAACCATTGTGCCACCGTGCTGCCCATGAGTTGGTCCGAAGGGTCTGTTTCTGTGCTGTACATCTCTATGACTATATGACTCTTAACGCAAAATAGTGCAGATGGCGGAGACCTGAATTATGATCTGAAAGTGCTGGAGAAACTCGGCAGCATCTGTCGAGAGAGGAACGCCATTGGCTTTTCGAGGGAGATGATGGCCATCCTTCGCAACACTGGACATGTCGGTGATATTGGACTAAACCTTAAGTTGTGTTTCCTGCTCCACAGATGCTGCCTATCTGTTCTCTCCCACTGTCCTCTGGCTGGGTTCGATTCCAAGGGCCTGCCCATTATGACATGGGCACAGATGGAACAGGTCTGGTCCCTTTACCAAGATGGCTGCCCCCTCCCCCCCCTCGTCATTCCCTTACCAAGATGGCGACAGGTCACCCTCGGTCACGGCCGGCGGCGAACTCGGCCTGGCCACGGCGGTAACGGAGACGAGTCCCGTCGGCCGTCACTCGAAAATTCCGGTCGACACGATCTTCATAAACCCCCTTCGGCACCGTACAATCGGTCCGCTCCCGCCCCTCCCCCCACAAACGCCGACAACTTCCCGACTCACCGCGTCTTGCTTAGGCCGCCCCGACGGCCAGGCCCGCGCATGCGGAGAAGGCAGCCAGAGCCGGCGCAGGCGCATTGGGCGCCTGTTGTCATTGATGGGGCACTTGGCCACTTCTCGAGAGACTCTGAGTGAAGTGTTTGGCATTGAAAGATGCGACAGGCTTTCTGGATTTTGTTTTATTGAAAATAAAAACCCATTGAGGTTGAAAGCACAGAATCACAGAATCCCTACAGTGTGGAAACACGCTCTTCGGCCCAAAAAGTCCACACCGACCCTCCAAAGTGTATCCCACCCAGCACCATTCCCCTACCTTATTGCTGTACATTTCCGAGACTAACTCACCTAACCTACACATCCCTGAACATGGGGCGATGTAACATCGCCAATGCACCTAATCTGCATATCTTTGGACTGTGGGAGGAAACCTGCTCCAACACAGAGAGACCCTATTTTCCTATATTTACCCCTGACGAATCCACTAATCTACACATCCCTGAACACTATGGCAAATTTAGCATAGCCAATTCACCTGACCTGCACACCTTTGCACTGTGGGAGAAAACTGGAGCACCTGGAGGAAACCCACACAGACTTGGGGAGAATATGCAAACTCCACACAGACAATCACCCGAATGGAACCCGGATCCGTGGCGCTGTGCTGCTGCTGCTGGAAAAGCAATACATGACATACAGAACTACATTGCACTGGATCCCTCCTTGCTCCCTCAATCCACCTCCCCCCGCCCCCCCCCCCCCCCCTCCCCACTCCCATCCTTTAACCATGTTGCAAAGTTAAAAATCACACAGCACCAGGTTTTAGTCCAACAGATTTATTTGGAAGTACAAGCTGTCAGAACACTGCTCCTTCAGGTAGCAAAGGACGGGTCTGTCACTTTCCCATGACTAACTTGTGCAACTTGGGAGCGAGGAAACCCGTGGGATAGATGTCAGTGTCTGGAATCAGAGCGGTCGCAGATGCATGGTAGTGGTAACATGAGTTTGAGGTTGAGCAGATTGACCCCTCTTTGCAATATAGAAGAACGAGATGTGACCTCATTGCAACATACAAGATTGTTAAAGGATTTGACAGGGTAAATGCAGAAAGATTGTTTCCCCATATGACTTACAGAATCCCTACAGCGTGGAAACAGGCCATTTTGGCACAACAAGTCCACACAGACCCTCCAAAGAGTATTCCATGCAGCACCATTCCCTTACCCTATTGCTCTACATTTCCATGACTAGCTAACCTAACGTATCCTTCCCTGCACCTTGGGCCAATGTAACGTCGCCAATCCACCTAATCTGCACACCTTTGGAATGTGGGATGAAACCCGCTCCAACATGGAGAGAGAATTGCAAACTCCAGACAATCGCCCAAGGCTGAAATCAAACCCAAGTATTTGGCACAGTGAAGCAGCAGTACTAACCATTGAGCCACTGTGCTGCCCATTTGGGGAGTGTAGAACCAGATGCCATAATCTCAGAATAAGGACTCACCCAGTTAAGACAAAAATAATGAGCAATTTCTTCTCTCAGAAGGTAATGAATCTGTGAACTTCTCTACCACAGAGGGCTGTAGAAGATGCATCATTCAGTATATTCAAGGCATAGAGAGACAGATTGCTTTTAGCATACAATGGTTAGAGGGAAAAGGTAGGAAGGTGGAGTGGGGTTATTATATCAGTTATAGTCTAAAGGAATGGTAGAGCAGACCAATGGACTGAATGACCTACTTCTGTTCTTATGTCTTTTGATCTTGTGGTGATTTGTTTCTTTATTCAATAGTCTTTGAAATATTTTTTATGA
Source organism: Chiloscyllium plagiosum (assembly GCF_004010195.1). Taxonomy (NCBI): domain Eukaryota; kingdom Metazoa; phylum Chordata; class Chondrichthyes; order Orectolobiformes; family Hemiscylliidae; genus Chiloscyllium; species Chiloscyllium plagiosum. The sequence continues at coordinate 504,009 of NC_057753.1, forward strand.
ATGGCCTCCACTAATATAGGAAACAGCACACCAAAGATTGCAGGTAATCTAACATTTGGTGAAGTGGTAAATATCGGTAGTAAGTGGGAGAAATTAGATTTAAAAGATCTTCTAAATGAAATGATTTCACACAGACATGCAGTGCAATCTTGGTATTTATATACACTAATCCTTAAATATTTCAAGGAAGTTGATATGGTGGTCAAAAATGTATCTGGGTTTACTGGTGTCTTAATAGAATATTAAAGCCAAGAGTTCATACCAAAGCTTTATAAATCACTAGTTTGGTCTCTGCCATTTTATTTTCTCTATATAAGAAAGAAGATATTAAGTTGTTGGGTGTATATAGAGTCATAGAGATGCACAGCATGGAAACAGACCCTTTGGTCCAACTCGTCCATGCCGACCAGATATCCCAACCCAATCTAGTTGCGCTTGCCAACACCCAGCCCGTATCCCTCCAAACCCTTCCTGTTCATATACCAATCAAAATTCCATTTAAATCTTGCAATTGTACCAGCCTCCACCACTTCCTCTGGCAGCTCATTCCATACACATACTATCCTCTGTGTGAAAAAGTTGCCCCTGAGGTCTCTTTTATATCTTTCCCCTCTCACCCTTCTTTTTGTTATGCCCATCCCTCATTGTTTGGAGGGCACTTAGGAGTAAAACTGCATTGCTGTTTGTCTGGAGTTAAGTGTAGACAAAATCATTTGAAGATGGCAGATTTCTCTTCTCTGGAAGGCAGGAAAATCATATGGGTGGTTATGGCAATCAGCAGTGGTTACGCAGATGCCATTAGGCTGGCTATTTAGTCCAGATTACCATAATAAATTGAGGTCAAGCTTCACCATCCACCATTGCGGAATCCAAGCCCAAAACTGTAACTTGGTTTTCCAGATTATTGATCCAATGAAATTTCCACCCTGCCAATACTCAGATGTCTTCTGGGATGAGGGTGTTTCATTATAAGGAAAAGATAGTCAAGATTAGACTGTTCTTGATGAAGAAATGACCATGGCAACTCTCCAGTGTTGAAGCAAACTGATTGGTATCTTGCTGTTATGGCGAACCTGAAAGCTTCTGACCAAATGTCATTGCCACTTTCCGGTTCCTGCTGGAAACCTCATTGAAACCTTTAATATCACAACCATTCTAACATACTCCGAGTCAGACTGGCACATTGTACCCTCTATAAATTTGAAGTAATTCAAAACTCTTCCTGTCTTCACTCGACAGACCGTGGAATGGTTTCTGCAGATTAAAAGGTGGCATTTGTAATCACATTGTTAAAGAAAGGAGGAAGAAATAAAACGGGCAACTGCAGAACTGTTCACTAACGTTAGTCATAGAGAGATGTTAGAATCTATCATATAAGAAGTCATAGCAGGACAATGGAAAAATAAGAACAGGACTGGGTAGAGTCAACTCTCTCTATATATAATATATATAAGGAAATGCATGTTTGACATATTTATTTCATTGTGTTAAAAAATCACACAACACCAGGTTTTAGTCCAACAGGTTTATTTGGAAGCACTAGCTTTTGGAGCGCTGCTCCTTCATCAGGAAGTTGTAGAGAATAAGATTGTAAGACACAGAATTCATAGCAAAAGTTTACAGCGTGATGTAACTGAAATTATATATTGAAAAAGACCTGAATTTTTTGTTAAGTCTCTCATCGTTTAGAATGACCATGTTGGTTTCAGTTCTTTCATAATCATATTTTATTGTGGGTGTAAATGTGCTATATATGTAAGGAAAAATAGAAGGAGCTGGTATACTGAAATGCTCAGAAAGCTTTTGATAAATTTCCATGCAGTAGATTAAGAAGCAAATTATGAGTACGTAGGACCATGAGAAATATTCTAGCATGAATTGACAATTTATTAACAGAACACAGGAAGTAGCAATAAATCAATCAGTTTTAAATAGGCATGATCTGACGAGTTGGATATTGCAAGGATTCCCAGTTATTCATAACATGTAATAATGATGTGGATGTGGAGTTCAAATGCAGTATTTCGAAGTTTGCAGATGACACAAAATGAGGTAGGCAAATGAGTGGTGAGGGGGATGCAAAGACATGTTAATGGTATTTGGAGAGGGAAAGTGAGTCTGGCAGATGGCATGCCTAGCGGCTTTTTCACCAGACTGTTAATCCAGCGACCCAGATAATCTTCTGGAGACCTTTGTTCGAATCTCACCACAGCAGATGGTGGAATTTGAATTCAATGAAAAGCATCTGGAATTAAAAGTTTAATGATGACCTTGAATCCATTGGTGAAAAAAGAACACGTGGCTGACAAATGCCCTTTAGGGAAGGAAGCTGCCAAGCTTACCTGGTCTGGCCTACATGTGACTCCAGACCCACAGCAAAGTGGTTGACTCTTAACTTCCCTCTGGCCAATTAGGGACAGGAATAGAACTGAGCCATTCGGCCCATCCGGCCTCCACCATTCAATGAGATCATGGTCGATTGTATAATCATTAACTTGACTGTCCTGCTTCTGCCCCATAACCCTTGACTCACTTACCGTTTAAAAATCAGCCAATCCCAGACTTGTATATACTGAGCAACCCAGTCTTGATGGCACTCTGTGGTAAAGATTTCCAATGAATTACCACCCTCTGAGAGGAGCATTTCCTCCTCATCTCTGTTTTAAATCAGCAATTGCTTACTCTGAGATGATGCCCCTGGCCCTAGACTCTCCCATAAGAGGAAACACCCTTTTCACACTTACCCTGTTTAATAAAGCCACCTTTCAGTCTTCTAAACTCCAATAAGTAGAGGCATAGTCTACCCAACCTCTTCTCGTACGATGATCCTTCCTATTGTGGGTGAATCACCACAAGTTACCTTTAATTTGCCTACTTATTAAGGATTCTCACAGACAACCAAGTACTGAAACACTGACTTATTTTTTTTTCAGACTCCTCAAGTAAGCAAGTATAAACCTGCAAGCCAACGTAGCTATTATCTGATTAATGGTGACATCTGGCTATGATTTCAACCGACGGTGATCTGTCTCTGGAAATGTCCAGTGCTCAGTCTTTGTGCAGTGTTGTTCTTTTAAGTTCTGGTGTTGAGTTATTCTGCTGTTAGATTCTTATACAATTTTGTCTTTTTCAAGCTTGCAGTGTGACATTATTGACGATCCAGTAAATCCTTTCATCCCCAATGTTGGTTACACCTTCGGAGACCTCAAATCTGTAACTTGCCTTCTCGTCCAATATCACTCCTTTGTTCCTTCTTGCATTCGGGGTTAGTTGCCTGTTTAAATCACAGCTTTTCCCTGCAATTAAACCCCTTTACCTCAGAACATTGCTTCTGCAGGCAGGTCTTAATTGTCCATTTGTCATGAGGCGGCAGATTATCAAGCAGTGTTACCTCCCACTCTCCCAGGAAGTGGTAACTTCACATGTTGCTGTAAGTCCTGTATGACAGTTTCTCATTGTCCCTTTCACCTCAAGAAACAGTTCACTGGCAAAAGTGTTATTGCTGATTCTTTCAATCCATGTGCAATAGTTTAACTTTGTTGATTTTTCCAATCCATGAACAGTTAGTGAAGTTATGAAGTTTGCATTCTCACACTCCGCACACTGGATTCACCAATAGAGCCTTCTCTCTACTGCATCCAATGTCTCTATATCATTCCCTAGAAAGGGACCAAACCTGCACACGGTATTCCAGCTGTGGTCTGACTATTGCCTTGACTCAGTTTAGCAAGACCTCTCCATCTTTATGATCCATTCCCATTGAAATAAATGCTACCAGTTCATTTGCCTTTCATTCTAGTCACTCATGGACATGGCTGACTGGGCCAGCATTTATGGCACATCCCTAGCTGCCGCTTGAGAAGGGACTGTTGAGCTGCCTTCCTGAGCCTGTTATGAAGATGTGGGTGTATTGTACCTTTAAGAGAGTAAAAGCTAGCAGTTACAGCACCAAGTGTTTGCAAGAAGACGCAATGTAACATGTGCTCCAGCTACTGGGATCGCTGGTTGCCTGGAATCAAAAAAAAAGATTCAAATTAGGCTAATCAGGTTAAATTATATCCCAAAAAATACCAAACTCCAAATCAGTTTGAATTTAATATATTGACAATCTTAAAAGCTAATGACACAATCCGATGCTTTAGGGCTATAAGACTGGGAAAAATTGAACAGTTGAGAGGAGAACTGCCAAGCCAATAACATCTGCACACTTCCCAGAAAAATAGCTCTCTTACAAGGTACCTTTATCGATCAGTAACTGTGAAGCAGAATCCCCATGGAGAAGAAAAGAAGACCGAAATGTAGAGGAGAAACGAAAGCTGCCTGGTTTTGAGATAAGTGTTGTTTTGTAAATCTTAATTGGGAGTTTTATCGGACTAGTATTACAGAAGGGAAGGTAAAAGATAAGTTAGATGAAGGAATTGTAGATAATGGCTAGTTACTTATTCTCTGTTTTACTTTTAAAGTTGTTAATTTTTACTATAACTAGTTCATGACCATTGAATTTTCACCGATTACTGCATGGGACAAACCTTTTCTGTGTTGCAGGTTTTAAATTAAGCAGGAGAGTTTACCGCACGTTGTTACAGTTTTGTGTGTGTGTGTGTGTGTGTGTGTGTGTGTGTGGATTTGACCAGGTTTAGACAGATTTGAATAGGTTTGGGGGTACGAAAAATCCCAGCCTTTTATACACTTGCAGGTTAGTGTCATAGATCTTTAAATAAAATGTAGGTGAGGCAATTTGTTGACTTTCAGTGACTTGTGGTTGAGTAAATTAAAAGTGAGAGAAATGGCTCTTAAAATTGCTCAAGAGGCTCTGGGATTTGAAGATGTATCTCAAATTTGCCAAGAAAGTTTAGAAGGAAAGATAAAGGCCATACTTTTACAATTAGCAAATAAGTTAGATTTGGGTTTAATCAAGGACAAAAGTAAAACTGAAATTGTCAAGAAATTACTCAAATACTTAGGTGTGTCAGAGAAACAGACAAGTGTAGTCGAGGTCGAAAAACTTAAATTACAATTGATGAAAATGGAGTTAGAAGATAAACAAAGAGAGAGAGAGAGAGAGAGAGAGAAAGAGAGAGAGTGAGAAGACAGGGAGAAGGAGGAAAAAGAGAGAAAGAAGGTTTTTGGCGGAGTAAAGAGAGAGAGAAGAAAGGGAGAGAGAAAGAGAGAGAGAGGAAAAAGAAAGAGAGAAAGTTCTTAGCTGAGCAAAAACAGAGAGAATTTCAACTTGAGAAGTTGCAACTTAGTCAGCAAAGTCAAGTTAACAGGATGGAAATTAAAAAAGAAGATAGTGATATATGTTTTGTATATAAATATATCAAAACGCCACCGCATTTTGATGAGAAAGACGCTGACGCCTTCTTTACTTAATTTGAAAAATTGCCTAGACAGATGGTGTGGTCCGAGGATTTATGGGTAATGTGAGTTCAAGCTAAACTAGTAGGCAGTTTTATTCCTGATGAAGGGCTTTTGCCCGAAATGTCGATTTTACTGCTCCTCGGATGCTGCCTGAACTGCTGTGCTCTTCCAGCACCACTCATCCAGAATCTGGTTTCCAGCATCTGCAGTCATTGTTTTTACCTTGTAGGCAGAGCTAGTGAGGTATTTACTGCACTGTCAGATGAAGTGCTAAGGGATTGTGAAGAGGTTAAACAAGCTAATTTATGTGCTTATAAACATATAGACAGCAGTTCAGACACACAAAGAAGGAGCCAGGTCAAACATATGTTGAGTTTTAAAGAATTCAACACAGTCATTTTGATCAATGGGTACGTGGTTTGAAAATAGATAAGACCGTTGAGGCTCTAAGAGACATTATTCTGCTGGAGGAGTTTAAAAACTCACTTCCAGAGATGGTAAGAATTCACGTGGAGGAACACAAAGTTCAGGAAGTGAGAAGGGCAGCAGAATTAGCAGATGAGTACATGCTGCTGCATAAGGTAAGCTTCCGGCCAGAATTTCGTCCTGTGAGGGTTAGAAGTTGGGAGAAGGGGAGATCCTACACTACTAAACCAAGAGTTGAGAGCACTGGTAAGAATTTACCACAGGATAAAAGAAGAAGAGGGTGGACAGGAGATGAAAGGCCTCGGGTGTTTTCACTGTAATGGAGTGGGACACAGAAAATTACAGTGCCGGTGGTTTCAGAAGGGCACTGGGAAAAGGTGTTTTCACTGCCAGAAAGTGGGACATGTAAAGTCACAGTGATGGTCGTGAAAGAAAGGTGCTGTAGGAAAAAGATGTGGTAAAAGAAGATGAGCCAATTAGTGAAGGTAGTAAAGGAAACCCCAAAAAGAGCTGAGGAGCTGCAGGGGAATGCACAGCCTAGGCAGGGGCTGGGTATGGAGTTAGTACCTGATCTCTACAAAGAATTCACCTGTGTGGGTAACATTTACTCAGAAACAACAGGGGGAGAAGGACACAGAGTTACAGAGTTTTGAGAGATACAGGATCTCACTAGTTGCTGATAGTAAGAGATGACCAAATATGCTCTCTTTCTGATCTGTTACCCCAGAGTGTGGTAATTTGTGAGATAGATATTTGTGGGATAAATTTAGCGTTCCCCTATGTAAGATCAGGTTGGAGTGCCAACTTAAGACTGGGGACGTTACAGTGGGAGTGATCGACAGAGATTAGATTAGATTACATTACATTACAGTGTGGAAACAGGCCCTTCGGCCCAACAAGTCCACACCGACCCGCCACCCATATCCCTACATTTTATCCATTACCTAACACTACAGGCAATTTAGCATGGCCAATTCACCTGACCTGCACATCTTTGGACTGTGGGAGGAAACCGGAGCACCCGGAGGAAACCCACGCAGACACGGGGAGAACGTGCAAACTCCACACAGTCAGTCGCCTGAAGCGGGAATTGAACCCGGGTCTCAGGCGCTGTGAGGCAGCAGTGCTAACCACTGTGCCACCGTGCCGCCCAATGTCTCAGTTTCAGAGATTCAGTTTGTTCTTGGGAATGATTTGGCAGGATCCAAGGTGGGAGTGACACCCTTCGTTGTGGAGAAGCCAAAGGAAGACCAAGAAACGGTTTGGTAACCAGATCCCACTGTCATAAGTCACGGCATGACGTAAAATGTAAAGAGAAAGATGAAGGAGTTGAGCTTCAGTTAGCGGATACCCTGTGTAGCGTAATGGTACAGGAAAAACCTGAAAAGGCAGAGGGTCAGACAGAAGTGTTTACTCCTGAAAGGCTGAGGGACTTGCAACAGCAAGACAAGACAATAAAAGATGTATATGTGGATGCGTATTCTGAAAAGAAGGCACACAACATTCCGGAGGGTTGTTATCTGAAAGATAGAATCCCAAGGCAGAAATGGAGACCACGGCAGGTTAGTGCAGAAAAGAAGTGGGCAGAAGTGCACCAGATTGTGTTGCCGGCAGCATAGAGATAGGAGGTGTTATGGGTAGTACATGAGGTCACCTAGAGGTATAAAAGACTCAGGCTAAGGTACAAAAACATTTTTATTGGCCTGGAATACACAAAGATGTCATTAACATTTGCTGTAGGTGTTATACATGCCAATGGTAGCGGTAATAAAACCAGTCTCTTTGTTGCCAATTCCTGCATTTGAAGAACCTTCCACGCGGGTTATAATTGATTGTATAGGTCCTCTCCCGAGAACTAAAAGTGGGAACCAGTACTTGTCAACTATAATGGATGCATCTACCAAATTTCCGGAGGCAATTCCATTACACAGTAGCAAGGCAAAAAGGGTAGTAAAGGATTTCGTAGTTTTCTTCATACGGTATGGGCTACCCAGAGAGATTCAGTCGGACCAGAGGTCACATTTTACTGCGAGGCTATTTAAGGAGGTTATGGATAGCTTAGGTATACAGCACTTTAAATCCAGTGCATGTCATCCTGAATCCCAGGGAGCTTTAGAAAGGTGGTGGCATCAGACCTTGAAGACCATGTTGAGAGCACACTGTCAGCACTACCTGAATGGTTGGGATAAAGTTATCCCATTCGTATTGTTTGTCATTAGAGGCACCCCAAATGAATCTACTTAGTTCACTCCCTTTGAGTTAATGTTCGGTCATGAGCGGCCCTTTGAAATTAATTAAAGAAAAATTGACAGGACCGAAGTCGGAGAGCTCACACTTAGATTTTGTATTGAAGGCAAGGGAGAGACTAAATCGAGTAGGTGAGTTAGCTAAACAGCACCTAAAGAGAGCACAGTGTAGAATGAAGCAGGTAACAGATAAAAATTCTGAGACTCTGACATTTTCCTGAAGGGATGACGTGTTAGTACTGTTACAAGTGATAGGAGATCCCTTCAAAGCCAGGTTTTGTGGTCCCTATCAAATTTAGAAAAGGTTGAGTCAGATGAACTACCTAGTAATGATGCCAGATAGAAAAAAAATGGTATCGGGTCTGTCTTGTGGACATGTTGAAATTGTATTACACAAGAGAGAAAGAACTGGAGAAACAGGTGTTAGTTATTGACCCACAGAGTGAGGAATCAAATCCAGATGATATGGATTTTGATGCGCCCCAAAATAGATAAAAAAAGGAAGAAGTCCTTGAGTAGCAGGATAGATTAGTAAGCTATCTGACTCAGGAGCATAGATGCAGTTGAAAGATTTTTTACTGCAGTATAAGGGCATATGTAAGAATCCGATGAGGAGGACTAACGTTATTGTACATGAAGTAGACGTATGGAATACTGCTCCGATAAAAGAACACACCTATCGGCTTAATCCTTTCAAAGCCAGACAGGTCCAGATGGTGGTGGAGGCCATGCTTGACAAGGACATTATCGAACCAAGCCAGAGTGAGTGGACTTTGCTGATTGTCTTAGTTCCCAAGCTTGATGTAACAAGCTACTACAGCCCACCTGCTGTAGATAGACTCTCAATCCTAGAAGCGAAGGAATTCCATACTTTTGATCCAGTGACACAGAAGGCATGGCAGTATATTTCCAAGTCAGAATGGTGTTCAGAAGGGATCATGCAGGTGGTGATGTTCTCATGTAAATGCTGCACGCTTGTCCTTCTAGATGGAAGTGGTCGTGGATTTGGAAAGAGTCTAAGGATCTTTGGTAAATATCTGCATTGTGTCTTGCAGATATTACAATCTGATACTACTGAGTATCAGTAATAGAAGGAGTAGTTGCATGCGGCTGTGGTGCCAATGAAGTGGGCTGCTTTGGCCTGTATGGTGTGAAGCTTCAGGGAAGGAGAGAGTATTCCTTCACATTCCTGATTAGCAGGGAATGATTAAAAGGCAACCTGAGGGGCAACTACTTTGCACAGAGGGTGCTGCCCATATGGAATGAGCTGCCAGCGGAGATGGTTGAGGTGGACACATTAACAACGTTTAAAAGGCCATTGGACACATACATGGCTAGGAAAGGATGAGAAGGATATGGGGCTAGTGCCGGGAATGGGGTTAGTGTGGATGAACATTTTGGTTGGTATGGGCTAGTTTGGTCCAAAGGCTCTGTCTCCATGCTGTAGGATTCCATGACTCTAAGACAGGCGTTGGAGATTCAGAAGGTGAAGTTTTTGCTGCAGTACTCGTTACCTCTGACCTACTTTTGTAGCCATTGTAATTATATGGCTATTCCAATTTAGTTTCTGATCAATGGTCATCCCCCAGGATATTGATAGTGAGGGATTCAGTTTTGGTAACACGGTTGAGTGCCAAGGGACACTGGCTAGATTGTCTCTTATTACAGATGGTCATAGCCTTGCATTTGTGTGACGCATATGTTACTTGTCACTTTGTCAACCCAAGCCTGGATATTGTCGAGGATTTGTTGTATTTGAACATGTCCAGCTTCAGCATGTGAAAACTTCCCAAAGATCCTGAATGTAATGCAATTATTGGCGAGCATCCATACTTCTGGCCTTATGATGGTGGAAGGTCATTTGTGAAGAAGCTGAAGATGGTTGAGCTTCAGGAACTCCTGCTGAGATGTCCTGGAGCCTGGAGATGATCGAATCCAGCAACCACAACCACCTTCCTATGTGCCAGATTTGACTCCCAGTAACAGAGAGTTTGCCTCCTCATTTCCCACTGACTTCAGTTTTGCTCCTTGATGCTACGTTTGGTTGAATGCAGTCTGATGTCAAAGGCCAGCGCCCTCATCTCACCTCTATAATTCACCTCATTTGACCATGGTTGAACCAAGTCTGGAATGAGGTCAGGAACTGTGTGGACTGGCCGAACCAAAATTCAGTGTCAGTGACCAAGTTATTGCTGAGTGGGTGCTGCTTGTTGGCACTGCTGACACCTTCCATCACTTTGCTGCTGATTGAGAGTCGATTTGTAATTCCATAATTGACTGGGTTAAATTCGTCTGTTTTTTTGTCTACAGGACATACCTGGGCAATTTTCCACGTTGTCCTGCAGGTGTCAGTTGTAGCTGCCATGGAATGGCTTGGGAGAAGAGATGCAGGTTCTAGAGCACAAGGCTTCAGTATTATTGCTGAAATCTTGCCGGGGTCCAAACTCCTTGCCGTATGCGGAGCGTCCAACCGTTTCTTGTTATCACATGGAGTGAATCGAATTGGCTGAAGGCTGTGACACTGAGGACTGCTGGATGAATTTTGCACTTGACACTTCCAGCTGAAGATTGCTGCGTGTGAACATAGAACATAGGATAATACAGCACAGTACAGGCCCTTCGGTCCTCGATGGTGTACCATCCTTTTATCATACTCTGAGATCAGACTAACCTACATATCCTTCATTACACTAACTTCCATGTGCCTATCCAAGAATCGCTTAAATGTCCCTAACGTGTGCTTCAGCCTTATCTTTTGCACTGATTTGCTGGGCAGTTCCATCATTAAAAACCGGGATATTTGTGAAGCATCTTGCTCCAGCGACTTATTTAATTGCCTAGCACCATTGAGAACTGGATGGGGCAGGAGCTTAGATTTGATCCATTGGCTGTGGGGTCCCTTAACTTTGTCTGTCACTTGGTGTTCATGCAGTTGGGCATGGAAGTAGTTGGTGGCTTCTCCAGGTTGACACCTCATTTTCTAGTATGCCCAGTTGCTGCTTCTAGTGGTAATATTTGAGTGGGTGATATGCTGGGCCATGAGTTTGCACATTGTGGTGAGGTATGATTGTGCAGTTATTGATTGCCAACAGCAGCTTCCAGATGGCCAGACTTGAGCTGTGAGATCTGTTCGAAATCTGGCTCATTCACGTGGTGTTAGTAGCTCACAAGTCGACGGAGTGTCCTGTCAATGTGAAGATGGCACTTGATGGTCATGATAGTCACTCTTGTCAAGGCAGATTAGTAGGAATTTGGTCAAATGTATATTATTACTTCATCACCTGCCACAGACCCAGTCGAACAGCTTTGTCTTTTAGGGCCCAAACAGCTTGATTAGTACTGTTGCTGCCCAACCACCCTTGGTGTTGGGCTTTGAAATCCCGCACCCAGAGTATATTTTACGCCACTGACACCCTCAGTTCTACCTCCAAGTCTTCTTCATCATGGAGAAGTACTGATTCTTCAGCTGAGGAAGGACAGTATTGTGGTAATCATCAGGACTATTCCTTATTTAACCTGAAGCCATGAGATTTCATGGGGCCCAGAGTTCAATGTTGAGCACCCCTTCTCGACTGCACACCAAAATGCAGCCATCTCTGCTTGGTCTGTCCTTCCGATGGGACAGGACATGTTCAGGAATGGTGATGGTGGTGTCTGGGACATTGTCTGTACGATACGATTCCGTGAGTGTGCCTATGTCAGCCCGCTGCTCAAGTAGCCTGTGAAACAACTCTCTCATTTTGGCACTAACCTGTAAATGTTTATAAGAAGGACTTTGAAGGCTCTGCTGAGAGGGCAGTTTCTTCAATTTTCTTTGCTGATTCATTGGTCGATGCCAGGTGGTCCATCCAACGTCATGTCTTCTTGGAGACAGAGCAGCGATTGATACAGCTGAATTTTTTTTTTGGCCATTTCAGAGGGCAGTTCAGAGTCAACCACGTTGCTGTTGGTCTGCAGTCACGTATTGGTCAGGCCAAGTAAGGATAGCACACTTCCTGCCCTGAAGGATAAAAGTGAAACATCTCTGTTATCCAATGAACTTGGAAGACCCCAAATCGCTCTGTGTTGCAGCTTTCTTCGTTTAAATCACATTAATATCTTCTATTCTTCCAGCCAAATCACATAACATAATGTTTTCCCACATTACGTTGCACCTGCCAAGATTTTGCCCAATCTCTTAACAACCCCATCTTCTTTTGTGCTTGGTTAACTCCAACTTGCGATGAGTTTTCCCAATTGACTCTCTAGTTTGCTGGAGGCCTGGATGCCACTTTAGATCTAAAGCTTTCTTCACATCAAGGGAAGTCACCCTCACATTGCCTCTGGAGTTGAACACTTTTGTCTATATTTTATGCAGGCTGTACTGAAGTCAGAAATTGAATAATCCTTGTGAAACCCAAAGTGAGCATCATCCGAACAGGTTCCAATTTAGGAGACATAGTACGTTTGTCACTAACAGCAAAAGTGATGCTATCGGAAATAGGGAAGAAGGTCATCTTAGAGTACAATGGGATCTTGATCACCTGAGCCAGTGGGCTGGTGGATAGCAGATAGAATTGGAGTTATAGAATCATAGAAATGTACAGCATGGAGACCCTTCGGTCCAACCCGTCCATGACAACCAGATATCCCAACCTAATCTAGTCCCACCTGCCAGCACCCGGCCCATATCCCTCCAAACTCTTCCTATTCATATACCTATCCAAATACCTCTTAAATGTTGCAATTGTACCAGCCTCCACCACATCCTCTGGCAGCTCATTCCATACACGTACCACCCTCTG
>NC_057753.1:517954-534201 GCF_004010195.1 Chiloscyllium plagiosum
CAAAAGCCGCCTTGCTGATCTTTGAGGGGCCCTATTCTCTCCCTAGTTACCCTTTTGTCCTTAACGTATTTATAAAAACCCTTTGGATTCTCCTTAACTCTATTTGCCAAAGCTATCTCATGTCCCCTTTTTGCCCTCCTGATTTCCCTCTTAAGTATACTCCTACTGTCTTTATACTGTTCCAAGGATTCACTCGATCTATCTTGTCTATACCTTACATATGCTTCCTTCTTTTTCTTAACCAAACCCTCAATTTCTTTAGACATCCAGCATTTCCTATAACTCCCAGCCTTCCCTTTCACCCTGACAGGAATATACTTTCACTGGATTCTCGTTATCTCATTTCTGAAGGCTTCCCATTTTCTAGCCATCCCTTTACCTGCGAACTTCTGCCCCTAATCCGCTTTCGAAAGTTCTTGCCTAAAACCGTCAAAATTGGCCTTTATCCAATTTAGAACTTCAACTTTTAGATCTGGTCTATCCTTTTCCATCATTATTTTAAATATATTAAATTATTGTCGCTGGCCCCAAAGTGCTCTCCCACTGACACCTCAGTCAACTGCTTCCTTATTTCCCAAGTGTAGGTCAAGTTTTGAACCTTCTCTAGTAGGTACATCCACATACTGAATCAGAAAATTGTCTTGTACACACTTAACAAATTCCTCTCCATCTAAACCCTTTGCACTATGGCAGTCCCAGTTTGGAAAGTTAAAATCCCCTACCATAGTCACCCTATTATTCAACAGATAGCTGATCTGTCCTTACAAATTTGTTTCTCAATTTCCCTCTGCCTATTAGGAGGTCTACAATACAATTCCAATAAGGTGATCATCCCTTTCTTAATTATCAGTTCCACCCAAATAACTCCACTGGATGTATTTCCAGGAATATCCTTCCTCAGCACTATCCCTTATCAAAAACGCCGCTCCCCCTCCTCTCTTGCCTCCCTTTCTATCCTTTCTGAAGCATTTGTATCCTGGAACAGTAGGCTGCCAGTCCTGCTCATCCCTGAGCCATGTTTCTGTAATTGCTATGATACCCCAGTCCCATGTTCCTAACCATGCATTGAGTTCATCTGCCTTCCCTGTTAGGCCCCTTGCATTGATAAAGGATTCTGGGTAATCCAAGATGGAGGACGGGAAAAATTTCTGGCTGTAACAACTGCTCCCTTTTTGGAGGTATTTTAGGTGCTGGAGGTGATTTCCTCGAATTCCAGGAGCAGCAATTACTGTTTCATATGCTGTTGCATTGTTTTGGAAATTTGGAAAAAAATTCAAAGCAACTGCAGTTTTAAAAGGGAGAAGAACAGACAAAGGAAGCACATGGTGAGGTCAGTGCAGGAGAGAAAGAAACTGACACTGCCTTTGCTGTTTGAATTCATGGATCGCTGGACATCGGAGTGTGTCTGGGAAAATTAACAAACATTGAAATTCACAACTGATCTTGGGGAACTGTTGGATGAATTTCACAGCACAGAAACAGATAAGTGCATTGTTGTTTTAAGTGTGACCTACAGAAAGGCTGCAGTAGTGAGTAGAGTGAGTTCTTTCTTGACTATATGTGTTTAGAGATACGTCTCTTGATTAAACTTAAAATATAAGCCAAAACTATTAATTTAACCTGGGGCAGTGTTTGTAGAGGAATAAGACAGTGTTATGTTCTGGGTCTGTAGATTGTGAAGAAGCAAAAAATGGCCTTTAGTAGAGTAAATTGTGCTTCTTGTCAGATGTGGGAATTTAAAGAGAGTTTAAAGGTTACTGCGGATTATATCTGCCATAAATACTTTTGGTTGCGAATCTTATCAGATCGAATGGATCAGTTGGAGAGACAATTAAAAGCAATGTGGAATTTGCAACAACAACATTATGTGATGGATGGCAGGTATAAGAATGGGGGAAAGTCTCAGATACAGTCACATAGATGGGTTAATTCCAGGAAAGGTAAGAGAGGTAGGCAGCTAGTGCAGGAGCCTTGTGGATATACCCATTTCAAACAGGTATGCTGTTTTGGAAAATGTAGGAGGCGGGGGGACGGATTCTCAGGGGAATATAACACGAACAGCCAAGTTTCTGGTATTGAGACTAGCTCTAATGCAACGAGAGGAACGTCGGGTTCCAAGAGATCAATTGTGTTAGGGGATTGTCTAGTCCGAGGTATAGACAGACGTTTCTGTGGCCAGCAGCGAAAAAGCAGAATGGTGTGTTGCTTCCCTGGTGCCAGGATCAAGGATGTTTCAGAGAGGGTGCAGAATGTTCTCAAGGGGGAGAGGGGCCAGCAAGAGATCATTGTCCACATTGGAACCAACGACATAGGAAGGGAAACGGTTGAGATTCTCTAGGGAGATTACAGAGAGTTAGGCATCAATTTAAAAAGGAGGTCCTTGAGAGTAGTAATATCTGGATTACTCCCGGTGCTACAAGCCAATAAGGGCAAGAATAGGAGGATATAGCAGATGAAATCAAGGCTGAGGAGTTGGTGTATGGAAGAAGGAGTTTTGGATCATTAGAATCACTTTTGGGGTAGAAGTGACTTGTACAAGAAGGGACGAATTGCACCTAAATTGGAAGGGGACTAATATACTGGCAGGGAAATTTGCTGGAGCTGTTCTGGAGGATTTAAACTAGTAAGGTAGGGGGTGGGACCCAGGGAGATAGTGAGCAAAGAGGTCAATATGAGACTGATACAGTTGAGAACAGAAGCGAGTCAAACAGTCAGGACAGGCAGGGCAAGGTAGGACTTTGGTAAGACAAACTAGGGCTGGACTTGCATAGTTAATGATAGAGCCCTGAGGAATGCTGTCGAATACAGAGACCTAGGGGTGCAGGTTTATAGTTCCTTGAAGTGGCGTCACAGGTAGACAGGCTGGTGAAGAAATTGTTTCGCAAATTTGCCTTCATTAGTCAAAGAATTGAGTATAGAGTTGAGACGTTATGGTACAGCTGTACAAGACATTGGTCAAGCCACATTTGGAGTACTGCGTGCAAAGCTAGTCGCCCTGCTTATAGGAAAGATGTTATTAAATTTCAAAGAGAGCAACAAAAATTTACAAGGACATTACCGGGACTGGAAGGTTTGAGTTATAAGGAGAGGTTGGATAGGCTGGTATCTTCCTCCTTGGAACACAAGAGGTCGAGGGATGACCTTATAGAGGGTTATAAAATCACGAGGGGCATAGATAAGGTGACTAGCCAAGGCGTTTTTCCCAGGCTAGGGGAATCTACAATTAGAGGCCATAATTTCATGATGTGAGGAGAAAGATTTAAAAGTAATCTGGGTGGCACCTTTTCACATGAAGGGTGATCTGTAAATGCAAGAATCTACCTGAGTAAGTGATAGGGATGGGTGCAATTACAACATTTGAAAGACATTTGGACACACACATAGATTGGAAAAGTTGGTAGGGATGTGGGACAAACACAGGAGCACAGGTTTATTAAAGTTTAGGAAAGCTGGTTAGCATGAGCGAGTTGGGCTGTGGGGTCTATTTCTGTGCTATTAACCTCTACGACTCAATTGTTGTATTGATGAGCAGACACTGCTTTATTGCCCCGTTGATGACACATTCTATCACTTTACAGATGATGGAAGGTTGACACGCAGGTCGCAAATTGAGTAGATTGGATCTGTCCTGAGATTTTCTCTTTTGTGTACAGGACCTACTTGGACAATCTTCTACAGTTTCAGGGAAATATCAGGATCTGTATTGGAACAGCCTTACTAGGGGGAACAGCCACTTCTGAGATACACATCTTCAGTAATACTGGTGTCAGGGCACATACAATTTGCAGTGTGGAGTGAATTGAATTTGTTGTGGACGAGCATCTGCGAAATTATGGATCTCAAGAAGAGGCTGAGATAGAATTACAAATGCATCTGCCTTACTGTGTGCATTGATGTAATTGACTCTCCTATTATTGAAGGTAGCGATATTGTGATAAGATAGCTCGGTTGACTACTAGGTTTTAAAACAGGCAAAAAAGTTATTCACAAAATTACACAATGGAACAGAAAGAACAGAATAAAGAACCCCTGCAGAACTCAACCTATCCAATTAGACTTAATTATGTTGTTCCGAATATACACAACGGTCCCAATAAGCAAACTCCCTTTTAAAAAAAACCCAGTATAAATGGAATACATGCTGACAGGTTAAGGTTGAAGGGTAGGAAAGAGAGAGAGTTTCCACACAGCTCTCTGTTAAACATCCCAGTTCAAGACTCAACTAAAAACAGCTCAGCTCAGCTAGCTAGAAAACCGACCACTCCTCTTTGAATATACAGGTCACGTCTAAAACATGACCACTTTGGCCTGAAGTCTGATCTGTTTACATATAACCAAAAGGCCTGTCGAAGTCCTTTTTATCTCTGTACCAAACCAGACTGATCAGAGTCAGGCCCAGTTTATCGCCCCTCTGAGAAAAATCAAGGACAGAATCATCAGGTGGTTGTCCTGCTATTTAGCTGAACAATCTCCTCTTTGAAGAGCTTTCATTGTCTAATTACGGTTTTGCCTCCAAATTATTCATTCCGATTCTCTCAGGTAAGACCTGTTTCCAGTTCACCACTGCTAGCCCTCTTGGATTAAGTATCTTAAGGCTTGAGCTTCTCATTCATATTTTTATGGCACTGTAGTACCTGATGATATCATGATCAGTGTTCCCTAAATGCTAGCCTACTGCAGCATGTTCCACATAATTTCATAGAAATAGATGCCTTCCTCCCTCATTCATTTTGAAAACCTTTAATCAAGAAAGTAAGAGTATTGGGAATAGGGACAGTATGGATCATTCAATACCTCTAACATTCTCCATGATTCAGTGCAACAATCGCTGATCTGGGTACCTCAACATCAGTTTTTTTTGCATCAGCCTCATATTTCTTATTTCTGGCAGAACCCAAACATTGTTAACCTGTGTCTTGAATGTACTCAACGACAGAGCATCAGAATTCTATGGGGTGGAAAATTCCAATATTCTGAAGTGATTGATTGGAGGTGTGACTCATTTTATTTTGAAATAGCGTCATAGAGTTGAACAGCAAGGAAACAGTCCAACTCATCCATTCCACCCAATTATCATAAATTAATCTAGACTCATTTGCCAGCATTTGGCCCGTATATTTCTAAATCCTTTCTAATCATGTACCCATTTGGATGCTTTTTACACTTTGTAATTGTACCAGGCTCCATCACTCCCTCAGGCAACTAATTACATATATGCACCACTCTCTGTGTGGAAACGTTGCCCCTTAGATCCCTTTTAGATCTTTCCCCTCTCAGCTTAAACCAATGTCCTCGAGTTATGGACTCCCTTACCCTAGGATAAAGACTTTAGCTATTCACCCTATCACAAGACCATAAGACATAGGAGCAGAAATTAGGCCATTCAGCCAGTCGAGTCTGTTCCACCATTCAATCATGGCTGATAAGTTTTTCAACCCCATGCTCCTGCTTTCTCTCCACAACCTTTGATCCCATTGACAATCAAAAACTTATCTATCTCCGTCTTAAATATCCTCAATGGCCTGGCCTCAGCAGCCTTCTGTGGCAGTGAATTCCATAGATTCACCACTCTCTGGCTGAAGAAGTTTCTCTTCATCTCTGTTCTAAATGGTCTTCCCTTTATTCTAAGGCTGTGCCCTCGGGTTCTAGTCTCTCCAACCAATAGAAACATCTTCCCAACCTCCACTCTGTCCAGGCCATTCAGTATTCTGTAGGATTCAATTGGATTACTCTCATCATTCTAACTCCATCGAATATAATCCCAAAGTCCTCAAATGTTGCTCGCATGTTGAACTTTTCATTTCTTGGGATTATTCTGGTGAACCTCCTCTGCTCCAGGGCCAATATATCCTTCCTGAGATATGGAGTTCCAAACTGTACACAATTCTCAAAATGTGGCCTGACCAGAGTCTTTTAGAGCATTGGAAATTCATCCCTGCTTTTATATTCAAATCCTCTCAAAATAAATGTCAACATTGCATTTGCCTTCTGAACTACTGACTCAACCTGTAAGTCGGCTTTGAGAGAATGCTGGACTAGAATTCCCAAGTCTCTTTGCACTTCAGACTTCTGAATTTTCTCACCATTTAGAAAATAGTCCATGTTTTTATTCTTCTTACCAAAGTGAATGACTTCCCACTTTCCCACATTGTACTCCATCTGCCACTTTTTTGGCTACTCACCTGACCCGTCCAAATCCTTCTGCAGCCTCTCGCCCCCTCCTCGATGCTGCCTGTTTCTCTACCTATCATTGTGTCATCTGCAACCTTAGCCAGAGTGCCCTCAGTTCCTTCATCTAGATTATTAATGTATAAAGTGAAAAGTTGTGACCCTTGCGGAACAGTACTTTTCAGCAGCTGCCATCCAATGACAGACCCACTCTCTGCTTTCTGCCAGACAACCAATCTTCTATCCATGGAATACCTTGTCTCTAACATCATGGGCCCTTATCTTACTCAGCAGCCTCCTTGTCACGGAGGCACCTTGACAAGGCCTTCTTGAAGTCCAGGTAGATAATATCTATTGGCTCTCCTTGGTCTAACCTGCTTTGTACATCCCTGAAAGCATTCTAGCAGATTTGTCAGGCATGACTTCCCCTTGATGGAACCATGCTGACTTTGCCCTATTTACCATACACTTCCAAGTATTCAGAAAGCTTATCCTTCACAATAGACTCTAAAATGTTACCCTGATGGAGATTAGATGAATCAGCATGTAATTTTCTATCTTTCGCCTTACTCCCTTTTTAAACAGCAGAGTCACATTAACTATTTTCCAGTCCTCTGGGACCTTCCCTCACTCTAGTGATTCCTTCACTATCTCTTCAGCTATCTCCTTTAGAACCCTGTGGTGTCGTGCATCTGGTTCAGGTGATTTATCCAGTTTCGGACCCTCCTGTCTTTCTAGCGCCTTCTCCTTGGTGGTGGCCACTGTATTCAGCTCTGCTCCCGACCCTTTTGAATTCTTAGAATATTACTCATGACTTTCACCATGAAAACTGATGTTGAGTAATTATTCAGTTCCTCAGCCATTTCCTTGCTCCCAATGCTATCTCTCCAGCCTCCAATGTCAACGATTACCTCTCTTTTGCCCTTTATATATCTAAAGATACTCTTACAACCTTCCTTTATATTACTGGTTAGCTTATCCTCATATTTAATCTTCTCCCTCCTAATTTCTTTTTTGTGTTGCCCACTGTTGCTTTCTGTAAGCTTCACAAGGCTCTGGTTTTCCACTTCCCTTCACTACATCATACACATTCTCCTTTGCTTTTAAGCTATCCCTGACCTCCCTAGTAAGCTATGGTTGGCTCATCCTCCCTTTTGTATGCGTGTTTTTACCAGGAATGAATTATTGCCGTGTCTCCTGAATTACTCCAAGAAGTTCCTGCAGTTGCTGTTCCAATGTCTTTCCTGGTATTGCTATCGACCAATCAATTCTGCCCAGCACCTTCCTGATGCCTTTCTAGTTTCCTTTATTCAGCTATAGTACCGTTATCTCTGATTCTATCTTCGTCTCAAATTGCAGATTAAATTCAATCGTATTATGAGCACTCCCTCCGAAGGATTCTTTCACTTTAAGCTCCCTTATCAACTCTTCCTCATTACAAAACACTAAATCTGGTATTGCCTGTTTCCTAGTAGGCTCCACCACAAGCTGCTCCAAAAAGCCATCTCGTAGACATTTCACAAATTCCCTTTCTTGCAATCCACTACTAACCTGATTTTCCCAGTCCAGCTGCATATTGAAATCACCCATGATCACTGTAACTTGGCCTTTCTTACACACCCTTTCTATTTCTTGGTGTATCTTGCCCCCCACCCCTCCCCCCCCCCCCCCGGCTCCTGACTACATTTGGAGGCCTGTACCTAATTCCAACTATGGTTTTTACTTGCCTTTGCGTTTCCTCAATTCTACCCATACAGAGTCTACACCATCCGACCCAACTTCATTTCTCACTACTGACTTAATTTCCTTTTTTACTCATTAAGACAACCCCGCCCACTCTGCCCCCTGCCTATGTTTTCGATTGGATGTACACACTTCGGTATTCAGCCCCCAACTCTTGATCCCCTTGCAATCACGTCTCCATGATGCCCACCAGGTCATACTTGCCAATTTCGATCTGCTCCACAAGCTCATTTACCTTGCTCCTATACTGCGTGTGCTCAGATATAACACCTTCAGCTCTTCTTCCCATTGTCATTCGTTTGTCCAGTGTGCTTGAAGTTTAATTTCTAACCCTTTCCAAACACTCTGTCCCATTTGTGTCTAAGCTGAGTTCTCCTACCCTGTCATTCTTTCACATTTTTCCAGGGACCTCTCCAGATGTGAACCTGCTGCGTTGATTCCCACTGGGGTAAATTTAACCCGTCCCTTCCTCCGTCCCCCCATCATGAAGGTAATCCAGAAGCTTTAGACGCTCCAGGGAAAACAGCCGCAGCCTATTTAGCCTCTCCCTATCGCTCAAACCCTCCAATTCTAGCAACATCCTTTTAAACGTCTTCTGCACTTTCAAGTTTAGCTACATCTTTCCTGGAGCAGGGAGGCAAATATTAAACAGAGTATCCCAAAACTACCCGAACAAACGACCCGGACAGTTGCAAAACGACATCCAAACTCCGATAGTCAATGCACTGACAAACAAAGGCAAGCCAACCAAACGCATTCTTCACTATTCTATCTAGCTGTGACTCCACACTCAAAGAACTATGGAACTGCACTCCAAGGTGTCTTTGTTCGGTAGAATTCTCTAGGAGCTTTCCCTCAAGTATATAAATCCTGCCCTGATTTGCCTTTCCAAAATGTGACACATTATCTTTTTAAAATTACATTCCATCTGCCTATTCTGGCCATCGGCCCATCTGATCAAAGTCACGCTGCACAGTGAAATAACGTTCTCCATTGTCTATTGCATCAACAATTTTAGTACCATTTGTAAACGTATTAACGATTACTGCTATGTTCACATCCAAATCATTTATTTAACTTACAGAAAGCACCAGCCCCAACACCAATCCTTGCAGCATACCACTGGTCACAGGTCTTCAGTCCAATAAGCAATCCTGCACCTCCACTCTATGTCTCCCAATTTTGTATCCAATGGCTAGCTTCCCCTGGATTCCATGTGTTTTGACATTGCTAGCCAACCTGCCATGCAGAAACTTGTCGAACGCCTTGCTGACGTCCACATAGACAACGCCCAGCACCCTGTCTTCATCATTCGTCTCTTTAAAGAAGTTAGTCAGACATGATTTCCCCGCAGAAAGCTATGTTGACTATGTCTAATCAGTCTTTGCCTTTCGAAGTATATGTAAATCCTGTCCCTTAGAATTCCCTCCACCAAATTACCCACTGTCAGGCTCACCGGTCTATAGTTCAATGGCTTTTCCTTATGACCTTCCTGAACAATGGCACTATAAAGTCACTATAAAGATTTCTGATGAAGGGCTTTTGCCCGAAGCGTCGATTTTACTGTTCCTCGGATGCTGCCTGAACTGCTGTGCTTTTCCAGCACCACTCTAATCCAGAATCTGGTTTCCAGCATCTGCAGTCCTTGTTTTTACCTATAAAGCCACCCTCCAGTCTTCAGGTAAATCACACGATGGCTATTGATGATATAAATGTTTATGGAAGGGGTCCTGAAATAACCCCCCCTCGCTTCCTAAAAAGCTTTGAAATTTACCTGATCAGGTTCCAGGGATTTATCCAATTTCCAACATCCAGCACTTCCTCTTCTGTAACTTGCTTACGTCTCACCATTTCTTTCTCCAAGTCTGCAGTAATGTAACGAAGGGTGCATCAATTTTCAAGCAATTGATTGTTATAGGGGACGCTGTACAAAGGACAAAGAACAAAGAAAGTTTACAGCCCAGGAACAGGGCCTTCGACCCTCCAATCCTGAGCCGATCTAAATGTACCATCTAAACCTGTCAGTCAATTCCTAAGCATCTGCATCCTTCTACTCCCCACCTACTCACGCATTTACCCAGACGCATCTTAAATGTAGTCAGAAACACAGACAGACGTTTCTGCGGCTAGCAATGAGACAGCAGAATGATGTGCTGCCTTCTTGGTCCCAGGGTCAAGAGTATCTCCGAGCTTGCAAAACGGTCTTAAAGGAAAGAGGGACCAGCAGGAAGTCGTTGTACACACTGGAACTAATGGCATAGGAAAAGGATAATATTCTGAGGAGAGAATATACAAAGTTAGGCAGAAATATAAAAAAAGTATCGGTACCTCATGGATAGTCATCTCTGGATTACTCATGGTGCCACCAGCTAATGAGGTAGGGGATAGGAGGATGCAGCAGATGAATCCGTGACTGGGGAATTGGTGCATGGGAGAAGGATTCACATTTTGTGATTATTGGAATCTCTTTTGGGGTAGAAGTGACTGTATAAGGACAGATTGCGTCTGAATTGGAAGTGGACTAATGTACTAATGGGGAGATTCCCAAGAGCTGCTTGGGAGGATTTAAATTAGTTGGGGGAGGGGAGCGTGGGATGAAGCACGGGAGATAATGAGGAAAGAAATCATTCTGAAAATGGTGCAGTTGGGAGAAGGAGCAAGTCAAACAATCAGGGGAGGCAGGAACAATGCAGAGAATGAGTAGGGCAGATCAATAAACCGTGTTTATTTCAATGCAAAAGGCTTAACAGGTAAGGCAGATGAACTCAGGGCATGGTTGGGAGCACGGGACTGGTATATCATAGCGATCGCTCAGGGATGGACAGGACTGGCAGTTTAATGTTCCAGGAAGGACTGGAAGAAGGGCAAGAGAGGAGGGGGGGGGGGGGGGGGGTGGGTTCGCATTTTTGATTCGGGATGACATTACAGCTATACGTAGGGAGGATATTCCTGGGAATGCATCCAGGGAAGTTATTTGGGTGGAACTGAGGAATAAGACAGGGATGGCCACCTCAGTAGGATTGCATTATAGACCACCCAATAATCAGCGGGAAACTGTGAAACAAATTTGTAAGGAGATCTCAGTTTTCTGATAGATTTAAGACAGATGTCAGAGGCAGGTTCTTTACACAGAGAGTGGTAAAGGTGTGGAATGCACTACCTGCTAATGTAGTTAACTCAGCCACATTAGGGAGATTTAAACAATCCTTAGATACACACGTGGATGATTTTGGGATAGTGTAGGGGGACGAGCTGAGAATAGTTCACAGATTGGCGCAACATCGAGGGCCGAAGGGCCTATTCGGCGCTGTATTGTTCTATATTCTCATAATAAGGTGATTATCATAAGGGATTTTAACTTTCCAAACATAGACTGGGACTGCCATAGTTTTAAGAGTTTAGGTGGGCAGGAATTTGATAAGTTTTGAGAAGAGTTAAAGCTCAGGTTGGGTTCTGGATGTAGGTTTGCTCGCTGAGCTGGAAGGTTCGTTTCAGACGTTTCATCACCATACTCAGTAACATCATCAGTGAGCCTCTGGGTGAAGCTAGGAGAGGAATTTGTTTAAGTGTGTACAAGAAAACTTTCTGATTCAGTATGTGGATGTACCCACTTAAAATGGTAGAAAGTCTGACCCACTCTTGGGAAATAAGGCAGGGCAGATGCCTGATGTGTGAGTAGGCGAGTGCCAGTGACCATAATTCTATCAGTTTTAAAATAGTGATGGAAAAGGATAGACCTTTTCTTAAAGTTAAAGTTCTACAACTTAAAGTTCTAAATTTGAGGAAAGCTAACTTGGACGGTATTAGGCAAGACCTTTCAAAAGTTAATTGGGGCAGATGTTCACAGATAAAGGGACAGCTGGAAAATGGGAAGTCTTCAAAAATGAGATAATGACACTCCAGAGACAGTATGTCCCTGTTAGTGTGAAAAGCAAGGTTGGCTGGTGGAGGGAGAGCTGGATATCGAGAGAAGTTGAGGTTTCGGTTAAGAAGAATAGAAAATCATATGTCTGGTATAGACAGCAGGGATAGAGTGAATCCCAAGATCAGTATAAAGGAAGTAGGAATATACTTAAGAGGGAAATCACGAGGGCAAGAGGACACAAGATAGCTTTGGAAAATGCATATAAAGAGAATCCAAAGGGTTTCTATAAATATGTTAAGGACAGAAAGATATCTCGGCAGAGAATAGGGCCCTTATAGATCAGCAAAGCTGCTTCTGTGTGGAACCACATGAGATGGAGGAAATTGAGGCATGCAAGATAATGAGAGGCATAGATAGAATCGATAGCCCGAGACAATTTCCCAGGGCAGAAATGGCTAACACGAGGGGTCATAGTTTTAAGCTGGTTGGAGGAAAGTATAGAGGGGATGTCAGAGGTGAGTTATTTACACAGAGAGTTGTGAGAGCATGGAATGCGTTGCCAGCAGCAGTTGTGGAAGCAAGGTCATTGGGGACATTTAAGAGACTGCTGGACATGCATATGGTCACAGAAATTTGAGGGTGCATACATGAGGATCAATGGTCGGTACAACATCGTGGGCTGAAGGACCTGTTCTGTGCTGTACTGTTCAATGTTCTATGTTCTAAATACTAGAGGAGTATTTTACATCAGTGTTTATTGTGGAGAAGGGTGTGGAAGATAGAGAATGTGTGAAATAAATAGTCACATCTTGAAGAATGTCCATATTACAGAGAAAGAGGTTCTAGATTCCTTAAAATGGATAAGGATGGATACATCCCCGGTACTTGATCAAGTTTACCCGAGAACTCATGGGATGCTGGAGACGTAATTGCTGGGCCCCGTGCTGAGATATTTGTATCAGCAATAGCCACTGGTGAGGTGTCGGAAGATGAGATTGGCTAACGTTGTGCCACTATTTAAGAAAGTTGGTAAGAACTGTTTACTGGTGAGCCGGGCATCGATAGTGGGCAAGCCATTGGAAGGAATCCTGAGGGACATGATTTACGTGTATGTGGAAAGGCAAGGACTCATTAGGCATAGCCAACGTGGATTTGCGGGTGGGAAATCGCGACTCACGTACTTGATTCAGTATTTTGAAGAAATAACGAAGCAGATTGGTGAGGGCAGTGCAGAGGTCGTAATCTAAATGGACATCAGTAAGGTTTGATAAGTGTTTGACAAGGTTTCTCATGGTCAACTGGTTAATAAGGTTAGATCATGTGGAATCCAGGGAGAACTAGCCATTTGGATACAGAACTGGCTCGAAGATAGAAGACAGAGGGTGGGGGGTGAAGGGCAGCGTATCAGACTGGAGACCTGTGACCAATGGTGTGCCACAAGGATTGGTGCTGGGTTCACTATTTTTCGTCGTTGAAATAAATGATTTGGATGAAAACATAAGAGGTATTTTTAATAAGCTTGCAGATGACACCAAAATTGAAAGTAAAGTGGACAGTGAAGGAGGTTATCTCAGAATACAATGGCACCTTGCTCAGATGGTCCATGGGCTGAAGAGTGGCAGATGGGGTTGAATTTAGATAAATGTAAAGCGCTACATTTTGGAAAGGCAACTCAGTGCAGAACTTATGCACTTAATGGTAATGTCGTGCGGAGTGTTGCTGAACAAAAAGACCTTGGAGTGCAGGTTCATAGTTCATTGAAAGTAGAGTTGCAGGTAGATAGGATAGTGAAGAAGGCGTTTGGTATGCTCTCCTTTATTGGTCACAGCACTGAGTGTTGGAATTGGGAGGTCATGTAGTAGCTGTACAGGGCATTGGAATACTGCGTGAAATTCCGATCTCCCTGCTAAAGGAAGGATGTTGTGAAACATGAAACGGTTCAAAAAAAATTTAAGAAGGATGTTGCCAGGATCGGAGGGTTTGAGCGATAGGGAGAGGTTGAGGGCCATTTTTCCTGGATCATTGGAGGCTGAGGGGTGACCTTATAGAGGTTTATAAAATCACGAAAGATATTTTTAGGACGAATAGACAAGGTCTTCCCTTGGATTGGGGGAGTCAAAAACTAGTGGGTATAGGTTTAAAGTGAGAGGGGAAAGAATTAAAAGGACCTTAAGGGACAATGTTTTCATGCAGAGGATTGTGCATGTATGGAATGAGTTGACAGAGTAAGTGGTGGAGGCTGGCACAAGCCATCTGGATTGGAATATAAATCAGGAAGGTTGGGATGGATATTGGCCAAATGCTGACAAATGGCACTCGTTTTATTTGGGAAATCTGGACGGCATGGATGAGTTGGACATGAAGGGTAACTTTCCATGCTGTACTGTTATGAAGTTGAAGGTGTGTACTGTACATTTAAGAGAGTGAATGCTCTTCTGAACTGAGAACTTACAAACACCTGTGATGTGACTAGATGGCAGTCTCAGAGTGTACCGGAATATTGACAATGTCTAACATTTGGCTGTGAAATGACTACCTAAGTTGGTGGCTGTTTTGACAACAACTTGAATTGAACCAATCAGTTTAAATTATGCCCAGGATACTAAAACCCAATCGCGTTTGAATTTATTGTTTTGCCAACATCAAACCGATAAGATGATCTGATGGTGGGGATATAAAAATGTGGACATTTTGAACATTTGAGACAGAACAACTGCCATCGAGAGAGACGCAAGAAATTAGGCAACACTCAATCAAAGGTACATTTTTTCATATGAAACACACTCGCAGTAAAAAAGAAAGAAATCGAGAGTGTGGGGCTGGAAAAGGAGAGCAGGTCAGGCAACATCTGAGGAGCAGGAAAATCGACGCTTCAGGCAAAAGCTCTTCACCAAGAGGGGGAGGGGCTGCAGAGGGAATTGCGGCATAGGAAGGAGGTTATTTGAAATTGGAGAACGATATATTGAGTCTTCCGGACTGTAGGCTGCCCAGGCAAAAGATGAGGTATGTTTCCTCCAATTTGCGGTGTGCTTCATTGCAGTAATGGAGGAGGAGAAGGGTGGTCATGTCAGAAAGGGAGTGGGAAGGGGAATTAAAATGGGCAGTGACTGGGAAGTCTGGTCGGCCCCTGCAGACCCAGCTGTGATACTTAGTGAACCGTTCCCGAGGTTTATGCTTGGTCTCTGCATTTTCCATTTCCATTTCCCATTTTCCAGAGTTGTGCATTGGTGCCAGATTAAAGCATTACTTGGAGAGGATGCAGAATGTTCTCAAAGGAGAGAGGGACCAGCAGGAGGTCGTTGTACACGCTGATATTAAGGATATAGAAAAGGAAAGGGAGGAGTTTCTTAAGTGATAACATAGGAAACTAGGCAGCAGTTTAAAAAATAGGCCCTGACAGTGGTAATACCTGAAATACTTTCAGTGCCATGTGCTATTGAGCAAAGCAATAGGAAGATAGAGCAGAGGAATGCGATGCTGAGAAGTTGGTGAAGAGGGAGGGGTTTCCCATGTTTTGATCATTGGTTTCTCTTCTGGGATTGACGTAACTTGTATAAGAAGGAGAGGTCGCATTAGTTTTTGAAGAGGGCCAGTATCCTGGCAGGGAGATTTTCTCGTGATACTCAGGAGGCTTTAAACTAATAAGGGGATGAGGGGGAAAACAAAGAGACAATGAGGAAAGAGACAAGTTCGAGGCTGCAGCACACGGGGCTTTGATTTTGACTTCCTGTTCTGGATGCTGCAAGGGAACAATTGTTTTCACAGCTACCCGACCAATATTTTATGTCTGTGAATAAATTACATCTATCGCTTTCCAATTTTCAAACTTACAGGGAACATAACCCTGAGCTATACAATCCTTCAGTATGGAGATCTACACAATCTCCCGCAATTTGCAATTCCCTCAGTTAGTTCTCTTGCAGACATTTCAGCATGTTGTTCTCCTTTGTCCCTAAAACAAATGAATGCATGAACAAGGGGAAGGAGTAGTCCATTCGGCTCGACAGATCTGCTTCACGACTCAACAAGATCACGGCGGATCTGGCTTTGACTTCAAGTTCACATTTGCGTCTACCCTTTCACTTCGTGACTGAACGAAGATCCATAAAACTCTGCCGTTGAAAATAAAAGCACTTTGCACCTACAATTTTTCAAAACGAAAGTTTGAAAAACTCACAATGTCATGGGAGAGAGAGAGAGTGAGAGAGAGAGAGGGAGAGAGAGAGTGAGAGAGAGAGAGAAAGAGAGAGAGAGACAGAGAAATCGGGGATGCAGGCAGGAAGAGAGAGATAGTTAGATAGATAGATAGATCGATAGATAGATAGACGGACAGATAGAAAGATAGACAGATAGATAGACGGATAGATAGATAGATAGATAGATAGATAGATAGATAGATAGATAGATAGACAGATAGAAAGATAGATAGATAGATAGATAGATAGATAGATAGATAGATAGATAGATAGAT
>NC_057753.1:535598-552328 GCF_004010195.1 Chiloscyllium plagiosum
GATAGATAGATAGATAGATAGATAGATAGATAGATAGATAGATAGATAGATAGATAGATAGAGAGGTAGATAGACAGGCAGACTGATGGATGGATGGATGGATGGATGGATGGATGGATGGATGGATGGATGGATGGATGGATGGATGGATGGACGGATGGATCATCATTTCCACTTCTAATTCAGGATCTTTTATGCTTCAAACAAGTCAGCCCTTCCGCTTTTAAATACAAACAAATAAAAACCTAGCCTGTCCAAGTTTTCATGATGAGTTATTGCGTTCATTCCAGGTATTCTTCTGGTAAGCCTCCTCTGAATTGATACTAGCACATCGACACCCGTCCTTAAGTCAGATAGAATTTGAATTTGCATTTCTTTGTTCTTTATGTATGTTCATTCATTTATTTGAAATTGTTGACGCTGTATGGACCAGAACTTATTGTCTATCCCTGATTGCCCCTTGAGAAAATGGCGGCGATCTGGCTTCTTGAACCTTTGCAGCCAATGTGCTGTCCAGAGATGCACAAACATTCAGACAGGACTTCTAGGAATTTGACCTAGTAATGTGACAGTGTTCTGAATTTGCTCTCAGCAATGCACTGTATAACTAAAGAACAACTTCTCTTCTCTTGAATTCAATTCCTTCACGACAAATTCTTTTCAATTTCGTCATTGGTTGCCATATCTGCATGCTAACCTTTTGTGATGCATGCTCTAGGGCAGATGGATTCTGTTGCATCTCCAAGCCCTGCAATCTCTCACCATTTGGGTTATATTCTTCTATATATTTCTCCTTGACTAATGGATAATCTCACATTTTCCAACATGTATTGCATTTGCCACACCTTTTTCCATTCACCAAATCCATCCATGTCTCACTTAGCTTTGTTAAACTCCCTTCACAATTTGCAGTGGAACCCAAACCATTTTGGCGACAGTACACATTCGTCAAAAGTGCCCAAGAAAGTTTCCTAAATCAATATGTAGAAGGGCCTACTCGAGACAGTACAACACTGGACCTCCTCTCAGGAAAAGAGGTCGGCTGAATGACTGAAGTGCCAGTCGGAGAGCACTTTGGTTCCAGTGACAATAACACTCTTAACATAGTTAAAAAAATCACAGAACACCAGGTTATAATTCAACAGGTTTATTTGGAAGTGCTAGCTTTCAGAGAGCTGCTCCTTCATCAGGTAACTAGTGGGCAGGAGCATAAGACACAGAATTTATAGCAAAAGATTACAGTGTCATACAACTGAAATAAATTAGTGAACAAACCTAGATTGATATTAAGTCTTTCATCTTTTCGAATGGGTTGCAGGTTTCGGTTCATTAATATGTAAATCTCAGAACTTCTTTTAAGTCACATTTTTGGAAAACAAGTTTTTTTTTAAAAAAGTGACTCGTCAGGTCAGACAATATATTAAAGATGTGAGGTTAGAGCCTGTCTGCATCCCAATCTTGAATCAGACCGGTTCTATTTCCAAAGTAGGAATTGATAAAATGCCACATGGATTGACTGCTGCATTGATTTCCTGCAGGTTGTGTGCTTTTTGAGCAAAAATAGAATGTTATCCGTAAATACAGTTCTGCAAATGTAAATTCACCACATAAGCTTCCGCAAATACAGTTCTGCAAATGCAAGATTGGGATACAGACAGACTCAAACCTCTCACGTTTAATACATTGCCTGAGCTGATTAATGCCCTGAGCCTGATCAAGTCCATCCTCGGGCATCGTAAGAGGCAAGGGAAGAAATTGCCAAGGCCTTTGCAGAGATTTTTGATTCATCATTAGCCACTGGTGAAGTTCTGGAAATCTGGAGAGTGGTTAATGCTCTTGCATTGTTTAAGAAAGGAGACAAGCCAGGGAATTACAGGTCAGTGAGCCTGCCATCAGTGGTAGGCAAATTGTTGGAGACACTACTGAGGGACAAGATCAATCAACATTTGGATAGTCCAGGTCTGTTTAGGGATAGTCAGCATGGATTTGCACGTGACCATTCATGTCTGGCATACCTTTTAGAGTTTTTTGCAGAGTAACCAAGAGGATAGATGAGGGTAGCACAGTGGCTGTTCTCTATATGGGCTTTCATAAAGTCTTTGACAAGGTCCTGCACAGCAGGCTAGTCATGAAAGTTAGGTCGCATGGGATCCAGGGAGAGCTAGCTAATTGGATTCAAAAATTGGCTTAATGGTAGGAAACAAAGAGTGATTGTTGAAGGTTTTTTCTCAGACTGGAGGCCTGTGACCAGTTGTGTGCCACAAGAATCGGCGCTGGGATATATGTTATTTGTTATTAACATAAATGACATGAATGTACAGGGCATGATCAGTAAGTTTGCAGATGTTGCACAAATAGGAGGTGTCATTCAGATGGAGAAGTGGACTGTTAATTGGCAAATGCAATTCAATCTAGACAAGTATGAGTGTAGCAATTTGGAAAGTGAAACCAAAGTAGGTCTTATACAGCACACGGTAATGTCCCGAGGAGTTTTGTGGAACAGAGGGACCTAGGAGTACCAGTACATAGTTCATTGAACCCAGCATCACAGGTAGACAGTGTGGTGAAGAAGGCGTTTAGCATGTTGGCCTCCATCTGTCGAGGTACTGAGTATAGGAGTTGGGACATTGTTACAGTTGGATAAGTCACTGGTGAGCCCGTGCATGGAGTGTTGTGTACAGGTTTGTTAACCCTGTCATATAAAAGACGTAGTTAAACTGGAAATAGTGCAAAGACGATGTTTGAGGATGATACCAGGACTAGTAGGCCTGAGCTATAGGCAGAAGTTGCCATGATAGGATTTTATTGCTTGGAACGTAAGAGAATGAGGGGTTACCTTATTGAGGTGTATACAATCATGAGGGACATAGATAGGATGAATGCAGATAGTCGTTTTTCCCAGGGACGGGGAATTGAAAACTAGAGGGCATAGTTTTAAGGTCAGAAGAGAAAGGTTTAAGAAGGACATGAGGGGCAACGTCTTCACGCAGAGTGCTGTGTATATGGAAAGGGTTGCCAGAGAGAGTGGCTTAGACAGATACAATTGCAACAGTTAAAAAAAAAACGTTTAAATAGGTATATGGTTGGGAAGGGCTTGGAGAGATATGGACTAAATGCGGGCAAATAGAATGAGCTGAATGGGCACCACAGTCAGCATGAACCTGTCTGGGCCAACGGGCCTGTTGCTATCCTATGTTATTCTATGGTTCTATGGTTCTACTGAAGACATTTTCTTTGGAATTTCCACTACCCTCGTTGAGCTTCTCCAGTGCAGTAGCAACGCTAACACCCAAAAACGTGGAAAAAAATGCCCACGTACGTCCTTTCCAAAAAAAAAGGGCAGAACCAACTCACCCAATTGCCAAATGGTCAGTCTACTGTTCACTGATGTATGACGCCATCAATAGCGCTATCCAGACGCACCTGCTGATCACACTAAATTGCTCACTGGTGCTCAGTTTACATTTAGCTCGGATCATTCGTCTGCTGGCTTCATCACAGCCCTGCTTTACTTACTCACTGATTCCACCTGCTGAAACCAATAAATTCACACGAGGGACAGGTTGTTGACCTGTTTTGTGCTTGTGAATAATTTTCCTCATTCGTTCCACTTTTTAAGACTTCGTTTAACTTTCATTTTTCTTAAGTTTAGCCTTCATCGCAAAAATAGTGTGAGTGACACAAATACATATAATTTTTAACCAAGGACACCAACACCACACACAGTACTCGAACTGTGCTCTCATCAAGGCCGTGTATGACGCATAATTAGTTTTGCACTTTTATTGTGCAACGGTAGGACACATGTTGCCACTTGCCGTGCTAAGCGCTTGCAACACCAGCATGCTAACGTTTTGTGGTTCCTGTATCAGAGCTCTCAGATTCCACCGTACCTCTGAATTTTACAATCTTCCTTTAAAAATTAAATAGTGAAATGATGCCCGTTAAGGTTCCCAGCAGAGAAGTCAGATCCCAGATTTTCAGACAAATATATTATTGTCACAGTATTTCATGAACTACAAACATACAAAGCAGCAGATTTGGCCTCATTGCTAAAACAGGAATTTATTGTATAAACGCATGAAAGAAAAACAAACAAACTAAGCTATCCAAAACATAGCATAGTAAATTTCTATCTGCCTCCAAACACTGTACAATTAATCCAAATACAGGTACAGAACAAAATCCCTTCCCTATCAATTCTGTGGGTTGAATTAAACAGTCATTTTCCGGTTCTCATCCTGCGAACTGCGAAACCCTTTTCTTTAACTCACACAACTGTCGTTGAGTGAGCCCTTCAGCCCCCAAAGGTTGCTCCATCATTCCATTTTATCATGACTGATCATTCAGCACAACAACTTTACCCCATTTTCTTCATACCGTTTGATCCATTTAACCTTAAGAGCCATATCTAACTCCTCGAAAACATTAAATATTTTCGCTTCAATTGTTTACTGTGACAGAGAATTCTGCTGGCTCACCAGTCTCGAGAGAAATAAATTTCTCCTCATCTCAGCCTCAAGTGGCCTTCCCCGCGTACTTCGACTGTGATTTCCCATTCTGGGCACTCCTGTCACCGGGAAGATCCTTCTTGCATTTCCCTGTCTAGTCCTATTGGAATTGCATTGATTTCAGCGTGAACCCCTCTGATTTTTCTCCCTCAAATATCGTCCTAGGCAATCCAGTGTCTCTTCATACATGAGTCGTCCATTCCAGGAATTGGTCTGGGAAACAGTCAATGCATTCCATTCATGCAAGAGCGCCCTTCTTCAGGTAAGGAGACGAAAATGCACTCAATACTGCTGGAGTAGAGTCACCAAGGCCCTCCAACTGCAGTGAAACATCTCTGCTCCTGTACTAGAATTCTCTTGTTAGAAGGACCAACATACCATTTGTCAGCTTCACTGTTTGTTGTAGTGATTCTCGCTTTCTCTCGACAATTTGTCTTCTCAGTGTTATTGTTCTTTTGTCTTGCACGTCAGCTGAATGCCTGAAGTGTCATTAACGTCATGAATACACACAGGATTCCTCAACAGTGCGGAATGTACATTTTCATTCCATGGTGAAAAGCTGGTGACACTTAGCGACTGACGAATTATGTGACTCCATTTGCTCACTGTGTGACATTTCATCCACAAAATCTTCCTTTGCAACATTCTGGAAAACGAATTTAAATCAGAAATGAGAGCGGGCTGAGAAAACACAAAGGCAGCTTGTGAAATTGATTAACATGTATATGCTAAGTCGGAAAAGGCAAGCACAAAAGCTGATGCATTTCCAGAAAGTCACAGTTATTCAATAATATCCATGAGGGAAGGTAATTGGTTTGATCTTCCACTTGAATGTTAGATGTGCAGAAGAAAGAGAAAGGGAGAGAGGTAGGGAATAAGTGTGAGAGAGGGAAAAAGAATGTGGGAGACGGGGAGAATGAGGGGCATGAGACAGAGAGAGAAGGTGGTGGAAGGAGAGCGAAAGGGAGAAAGGAAGCAATGAGAAATGGGAAGATGATGAAGAGAGAAAGAGAGAGAAATGAAAGGAGAGACATCAAAGAGGGAGAAGGGGAGAAGGGATGAGCTTGAGCCACACACAGAGAGAAACAGAAAGAAATGAGAGTCTGTAAGCGTGGAAGAGAGAGAGAGAGAGAGAAAGAGAGAGAGAGAAAGGGAGAGAAATAAACAGTGAAATGAGATGAGAGCGAAGAAGATGGGTTTCATAACTTTGGAATTCAATCGGAGCTTCTGTAAAATCTCTCAAACGTCTATGCACTGGAAATGAAAGGCAGCAAATACGCATGAGTGCAATCATTTCCAATTTTGCTTTCAAGTTATTGAGCATTGCGCCTTGCAATAAATACTCTCTGGTCCTTCTTTTGCTGAGCCACAGCCCTTGAATGTAGGATGTTGCTGAATGAAATTGTCGAAGTACCTCCACCAGATGCCGTCCAAGAAGAAGATGATCTCCCTTAATTGTTCCATCAACGACTGCCCGGAGATGAACGATAGCCTTTCTATTAAAGCTGCCCGGGAGATCGTGAGGAATAGAGACGCTGAAGAGTCAGAACGATAAGTGTGCCGCTGGAAAAGCACAGCAGGTCAGGCAGCATCCAAAGAGCAGGAGATCTGAAATTTTGGGCATAATCCCTTCATTAGGAATGTCAAGATCACACCCTTAGAATTAAAAGCCTTCACTGTATTATTTCAAATACAAACTACCACTTTATGTTGTTTGGATAGTGCCTGTTTATCAAGTTATTTTCCCCTGAAACTAACAATGTTGGGAATGCTTGGCAGCTTCTGTTGCGAGTAAATGAGCTCAGGTTTAAGGATTTCATGGTTTGTTAAAGTTAACATGACACAAAACGGCAGTAGGGGTCTTTCACACAATCATATTCAAGCATTTTCAAATGTCATTTATTAATATTAACTCAAACGTTTGACACCACTGCCAGTTTTGCGCAGAATCTGAAACCCCGAAACTTCACTTTCAGTTAGGAATCGATCACACTTTTACACGAATCTCGGATTGGAAACCCAATTCCAGAATTTCCCATTGTCCAGTTGTAAAGGAACAAACACTGAAAAAAATGCAGGAAGTCAACAGGTCTGACCCATCCTAGAGTTCTGCAGAAGGGGCATACTGGATTTGAAGTGTTATCTCTGCTTCTGTGTCCTAAGATGCTGTCAGTTAACATTTCCAGTCTAGTAATCTTTTATTAAAGATAAACGTGGTTGTTTTAATGCTGCGAACTGACACTACATGAACGAGACTGCAACTGACTACCTGCAACTGGGAACATTACCAATTGGAAATTCTAATTCAAACCACTCACCATTCCGACTTGGAAATGTGTTGCTATTTCTTCAATATTGCAGAGTCAATATCCTGGTGTTCTCTCCCTAATGGCATTACATATCTACCGTCAACACATTGACTGCATGATTCAAGATGGTAGTTCATTTTCCCCCCTCTCCATTATGGACTGGAAATGACCATCTCAAAAGAGTTCAAGAAGGTAACCTAGACCTTAACATTTTATGTTAAAGGCAGAGGTGAAGTGACTATTCCAGGTGTGATTCAGCTGGTCATACAACTTCGCTTTAAGTAAATCAATATTTTCTTTAAAACTATAGTTGAAACACAAACAAAAGAAAGCAGAATTTAGAATAACTTGTTGGAAAATCCAACACAGCAACTTAAGTAAGAAACTTCTCCAATCAAGCAACAGCCCATAAACACACCCGTTGGCAAAAGGGAAATTCAAACACAGGTTCTTACCAGTTGGAGAGAACAACCTCCAGAGATTTCAGAGAGGTGCGTCAACTTGAAATCATCTCCTGAAGTTTGGAGCCCTGTTACACTCCAACTGCTTCTGTCTGTTACTGTGAAACCGAAGTTCAAAAAGCTTGAACGTGGAGAACTGTTAACTCCCTTGCCATTGCTCAACTAAGCTTTTCCGAAACATTTTGGTACCTCTGTCTTTACGAAATCTTTCAAAAGAAAACAAGGACAAAATAATCTTTTTAAAGAGACATCATTGTCACACCTCCACCTTCTCAAGGAGCAACGAGGATGGGCACTAAGCACTGGATCCAGATAGCGATGTCAAATTCCCATATAGCGAAGTGCTCCCCCCAGTATTGTAAACACATGAGCATTGTCAAAATCAGCAATAACATTTGAGGTAAACACTGAGTACTGCACTCTTCAACTTCTTCCTTTCCGAAAAAAACAAGACTAGTCACTGCAATTACAATTTTGTTTGGAAATTAACGCATGCCTTTCTGCCAGTACCCCTATCCTGTGAACAATTGAAAAGAAAAGCCAGGAATTTGCTTGCAGTGAAATCCTACTTATGAAGACAAAAGTTCAATTTTCCAAGAACGGTGCAACTTGTAGATAGGTTTTTGAGTGCAAAAAAGAAAACAAGGACAAAATAATCTTTTTAAAGAGACATCATTGTCACACCTCCACCTTCTCAAGGAGCAACGAGGATGGGCACTAAGCACTGGATCCAGATAGCGATGTCAAATTCCCATATAGCGAAGTGCTCCCCCCAGTATTGTAAACACAGGAGCATTGTCAAAATCAGCAATAACATTTGAGGTAAACACTGAGTACTGAACTCTCCAACTTCTTCCTTTCCGAAAAAAAAAGACTAGTCACTGCAACTATAATTTTGTTTGGAAATTAACGCATGCCTTTCTGCCAGTACCCCTATCCTGTGAACGATTGAAAAGAAAAGCCAGGAACTTGCTTGCAGTGAAATCCTTCTATGAAGACAAAGGTTCCATTTTCCATGAACGGTGCAACTTGTAGATAGGTTTTTGAGTG
This sequence comes from Chiloscyllium plagiosum, assembly GCF_004010195.1. NCBI lineage: Eukaryota > Metazoa > Chordata > Chondrichthyes > Orectolobiformes > Hemiscylliidae > Chiloscyllium > Chiloscyllium plagiosum. Next base: position 543,930 of record NC_057753.1, read on the forward strand.
CAAGGAATGAGGAGCAGGCCATAAAGACAATTAATTTTCTCAGTTAAGATTTGCAAAATGGTGCTCAACCACTGAATGTGTTAACTCATTGCCTTCCCCAGTGTGCAGTGAAGGCCGGGCCATTGCATATTTTTTGCATTAAAAAGGAAATCATGATTTGGGAGAGCAGTCTGCAATTGGAGTTAGGCTGGAATCAAATGAGCCGTCGTCTTATCACATGGCAGAACAGGTTCAAAGGAGCAAGTAGCCTACCGCTGCTCCTATTTCTTATTGCCTTACTTGGGATTACACAAATCCAGTCAGTTTTATAGTAAGGTTACAGGCATGGCGGGTGAAGGTATTACTGTTGATTATGTGTACAAGGCAAAACAGGAAGAATCACTGCCTAGGTGTCTACACATAATTGAAGGTCACAAAATTAAATATGCAGCTCGAAATGGTTGCAAAATCCCGAAGAACATACGAAGGAGAAGGTTGCGCTGATTAATCCCGAAGAACATACGAAGGAGAAGGTTGCGCTGATTAATTGGTTCATTAAAAAAAGATGGTGGAGAAAAGATTCTTTTTCACTCAGTTTCCAGGGTTCTTGCTCAATTTGATATAAATGTGCTGATTTGGCTGTATCAATAGAGGGCGCAGTTTATAGACAGGCCCAGCTGTCGTCTCATTTTCGATTGTCAGCTGGAAGGACTAAAATTATTTTCATTCATTCAAGAGACAGTGAGAGTCAGTAAGTACGCAAGCATTTTATTGCCCACTCCGAGCTGAGATGGTGTCAATGATACGCAGCAGTCTCTGATCTTGCAGAGACAACCACAGTGCTGTTGAGAAGGTCTGACAAAGACTGTACCCTTCAGGAATGAGCAACACTGCTGGAGCTGCGATATAACTCCAAGTCAAGACGGTGAGGGGCTTGGAAATACATTGAATTTATATGTGTTCCCATACATCTGCTGCCCCATCCTTCTCAATTGTAGAGGTCATTTGTAAACCATATATTGTAACAGGTCTTAATGAGAACAAAGGACACAACATATTACAGTAAGGTACGGGTTTGGTTACCTCGGTTGGCTGAGTGTTTAGTTTCTGATGCAGAGGACAATAGCGTTGGTTGAATTCCCTTGGTAAATTTGCATTTACTGTCAGGGAGGATGCAATCGAGAATCTGGTGGTCTGAACGAAAAAAAAGGGGACTGAAAGGAAAGGCATTTGACATATCGAAGTCATACAACCAAGACAGGATGTATGCTATTGAGAATAAGGGACGTGAGGTGAGGTTTATGGAAATTCTGACCACAGTGTTCCAAGTCTAATGTTTTGAAGGACCTCACAGCAGGAATGGAGGATTGTAAATGTGAGCCTCTTATTTAGGATCGTGGAAGGGGCGTGCAGCAAACACCCAAATGCCAGTAACATCAATTGGAAGCGTGGTCACAGTCAAAGTAAAGAACACTTGTACAGAATATGGGTAAAAACCAACATTTTTTGTTGACTTGGTACCGACCGGGATCTGAATTTCCATTGGCATTTGACATTTTGCAAGGGCGGAAACCTCGCAAAATGGGTTGGAATAGACCATCAGCAGTAAACCGTATTATGGTTTCATAATTCTATCCATAACCCTATTGCTTTATTAATACAAGATTTATTTTGTCCTGTTAAAAACACGGAGGACACCAATCATTTAGAGACATGCAGTCATAGAGTCATGCAACATGGAAACTGCCCCCTTCAGCCCAACTGGTACATGCCATCAAGGGTTCCTAAACTGAACTTTCCCATTTTCCTGCGATTTGTCCATATCTCTATAAACCTTGGCAATCCATGTACCCGTCCAAATTCCGTTTACATGTTAGAACTGTACCTGCATCTACCACTTTCTCTGGCAGCTCATTCTATCTATGCATCACCCTCTGTGTGGAAAAGTTGCCCCTCAAGTCACTTTTAAATTTTTTTTCCTCCCACTCTAAACTTCTGCCCTCTTGTTTTGGACTGCTGTACAGTGGGGAAAAAAAGACCTTGGCGGTTCACCCTTTAAATGCCACTAATGATTTTATGATATGGAGGTACTGGTGTTGGAGTAGGGTGGACATGTTCAGAAGTCACACAACACAAAGTTACAGTCCAACGGGATTATTTGAAATCAAAAGCTTTCAAAGTGCTGCCCTTTCATCACGTGAAGTGATGAAGAGGTAGTGCTCTGGAAGGTTGTGATGACAAATAGACCTATTTAACTACAACTGGAAGTCATGTGACTTTTGACTATGACTTTATGACTTTATGACTCGTAAGCTCCAGGGAATAACAGTCCGAGTTTATTGAGTGTCTCCTCATAACTCAAACCCTCCTACCTTTGGGAAAATCCTTATAAATCTTTTTTGCACCGTACCATTTTAATGACATCTGTCTTGTCGGCCGACCGGAATTGTACACAGTACTCCAAATGTGGTCTCACCAATTATGTTAACATCCATAACATGAAATCCCAAACTCCTGTAATCAATGCTCTGACAGATGAAGGCAAGTGTGACAAATGGCCTTTTTCACCAACCAGTCTACCTGTGACACCACTTTCAATGAACTGTGCATCTGCGCCCTGAGACATGTCAACATGCCCTTGGGTTCTTCCATTAAGTCCTGCTCTGGTTTGTCTTAAGAAAATGCAACACTTTGCATTTAAATAATTTAAACTCCATCTGCCATTCTTCGCACCATTGGCTCAGTTCTCCTCGTATGGAACCTTCTTGACTTTGTATTTAATTGGGAGTTGTTCACACACTCATGAACGATGCCTTAGATTTTCTCAACTAAAACGTTTACTTAACTGATGAATAACAGTGAAACAAACACCAATACATGAGGCACACCACTGGTCACAACCTCCAGTCTGAACCACAACCTCTATCACCACCCTCTGTCTATGAGCATAAAGCCAAATTTTCCAATTCGCTAGCTCTTCCCATTTGTTCTCATGGTATTATCCAGTCTGCCATGCGAAACCTTGTTAAAGGCCTTGCCAATGTCCATGTGCACAATGTCTGCCATTCTGTCTTAATCTACCGTCTTGGTCACCCCTCCAATGATCTCAGTCAAATTAGTGAGACACGATCTCCCACGTGCAAAGTCATGTTGAGTGTCCCTCATTAATCCTTGCCGTTCCAAATGCACAAGGATCTTTTCTCTCAGAATCCCCTCTCATAACTTGTCCACCACTGACGTCAGGCTTACTGTTATATAGTTCCCAGGCTTTTCTTTACAGTCTTTCTTAAACAATGACACAATACTTGAACCCTTCAGCCTTTTAGCAGTTCACCCGGGGTTGTCCATGTCACAGATATTTCTGCCAGAGGCCGCAATTAAATTTCTAGAGTCCCACACCTAAGCATGTCCCAGGGATTCGTCTACTTTTATGCATTTTAAGGCCTTCAGTATCTCCTTGTCAGTGATGTGGACTCTTCTCAAGAGATGAATATTGATGTTGCTGAGTTGCTCGCTTCCATGTCTTCCTGCGTTCTGCCACAAAATATTCGTTTGGGACCTCGCCCATCTCCTGTCGTTTCACACATGTATGTGACCCTTTCTTTAAGGGGCCCTATTCTCTCCCTAGTTACGTTTTCGCCCTTAATATACATGTAAAATCATTTTGGATTCTCCTTAATCTAAACTGCCAAAACTATCTCCTATCTCCTTTATGCTGTACTCGTTTTCCTCTTAAGTGTGCCCTTATACCCCCTTTACTCTCAAAGGATTCACTGATCTCCGATGTTCATAACTGAAATATGCCTCTTGCTTTTTCTTGACCAGAGCGTTAACATCTCTCCTCAGTCAGCGTTCCCTACTCCTGTCAGCTGTGCCCTTCACTCTCACAGGAACATGTTGTCTCTGAACTCTTGTTATGTCCCTTTTGAAAGCTTCCAATTTGCCAGATGTCCTTTTGCTTGCGAAGAGCTACACCCAATCAACTGTTGACAGTTTCTATGTAATAACATCAAAATTGGCCTTACCCTGATTTGGAATTAAACTTGTGTATTAGTTGTATCATTTTCCATTACTATTTTAGGGGAATAGAATTATAGTCACTGGTCCAAAGGTTCTCATCCACTTGCCTGACTTATTTCCCAAGAAGTGGTCGACATTTGCCTCTTCTCTGTACATCCACCTACATATTGATTAAGAAAACATTCTCCCTTGGAAAGGAAGCGTTGCTGCACCCATATCAGTGACATGAGAGGATGAATAATAATCCATACGAACTACTCCATTGACACATTTGTGGTTGAACAGAATTATAGACCCATGCAACATATCGACAGGCTAATCTGCCAGTTGTACATGTGTGCTGGCTACCTTAAAAGAGACATCGAATTTGTAGCACTTTAAATCACTTTCACATTGATTATTTTATTTGCAAAGTACCCATTCTCTTGCTTTTTCATGGTCATCGGTGTATCTGTTGCCAATACGTTTAGGCAAATATCGACTCTGCCCAGACAATTTGCTATTTCAAACCAGAGCTAATCGTTTTTCTGTTGTCCCTTGTTTTAAAGCAATTATCTTACATTCATGCTTAGCTACTGACAGCACTGACAGAGAAAATGCTTTATTCCTATAACCAACCTATAATCTTTAATCCATCAATTAAATAGTCTCTGCAACTACAGAAATACGGCAATAGAAAGTGGAGTTGCAGGTCGAGAGGATAGTGAAGAAGGTGTTTGCTATGCTTGCCTTTATTGGTCACTCCATTGAGTATTGAGTTGAGAGGTCATGTTACGGCTGTACAGAACATTGACTAATCTAGTTCTGGAGGACTATCCACAATTCTGGTCTCCCTGCTGTAGGAAGGATGTCGTGAAACCTGAAAGTGTTCACCAAAGATTTACAAGGATTTTGCCATGATTGGAGGGTTTGAGCTATCGGGAGAGTCTGAATAAACTGGGGCTATTTTCCTTGGAACATTGGAAGCTGAGGGTTGAACTTATAGAGGTTTATAAAATCATGAGGGGCAAGGACAATGTGAACACTCAAGGTATTTCCCTGAGTTCGAGGAGTCCAAAAACGGAGGGCATAGTTTTAAGGTCTGATGGGAAAGATTTGAAAGGAACAAATGGGGCAACAGTTTCACTCAGACAGGTGCTGCCTATATGGTCTGAGCTCCAAGGGAAGTGGTGGAGGCTGGCACAATTGCAACATTTAAAGAGCATCTGGATGGGTATATGAATAAGAACCGTTTAGAGGAATATGTGCATAAAGTTGGCAGATAGCACTAGATTCATTTAGGATATCTAGTCAGCATGGACAGGTTGGGCTGAAGGGTCTGTTCCTGTGCTGTACTTCTCCACGACTCCATGACTCTTGCTGTGGGATTTTACATTGCAACAATGTATTTTCTACCATTTTCAATATTTACAATTCTTCATAACTGTGGTAATTTCAATAAAAGTGACAATATCAAGGGCACGCTTTATAATTGCAAAGGCTGTGCACTGGCACAAAACAGATCTCTGATTGATTCAGTGATTTGTGAAGAATGACCATGTCTTCATAATGTACTTTCTCAGTTCCCCTTATAACCAGACCAAAGGCTTTAGCTATAGCATTTAAGAATCTCCTGTCCCTCCACAGATTTGATCTGAAACCTCAAGGTTCATATCTTTGAAATTCCTTTGCAAATTATTCGCAAAAGAAACAAAAAAAAAACCTTTCCTTCATGTCGCAGAGCAATGTTTGTATGTTTTCTTGAGTTTGGTCTCGATAACCACACATGTTTTCGAATATATCAACCATGATTTTGTTACGGAGCACAGTTTGACATCTGCTCTCCACTGTTCACCTCCTTCAGCAACCTTCTCGTTTAGAATGTGAAACCTGGAGCAGAATTAGACCATTCAGTCTATCGAATCTGTCCCGCTATTCAATGAGATCATGGCAGATCTGATAAACCTGGACTTCAATTTCCTGACTTTTCCTTTAACCAATTGATTCCTTTACTGAATAAAAAACCTATCCGTCACTGCCTTGAATATTTTAAATAACCCAGCATCGACCCCCCTCTATGATAAGAAATTCAACAGCTTAGCAATCTTTTCATAGGACAAATACCTCACCACATCTACGTTTAATAGGTGAATCGTTACACTGATTGTGTCCCGTGGTCCTAGACAGTCCCACTAGGGGAAACAGTTTCTCCAAACCTCTTGCTGATTACAATTGGTTTGATAAGATCGCCTTTCAGTCTTCTCAACTACAAGGCCGATTCATATAATTATGTTTATTTAAAAAAACCCTTCATATCCGTGATTAGCCGAATGAAATTTATCTGAACTCCATCCAATGTCAAAATATATTTCGATAGGTAAGGGGACCAAAGGCTGTTCACGGTTTTTTGCCGTTATTTGATTATTGCTTTCTATGGCTTCAGAAAGCCTCTTTCCACAGCTCATAAGAAGATGACCAAATATGAGTTAATTTGCAGGTGCCGATACTTTTAAAGTGAGACCGGTTTTGTCCCCAATTTGCATAATGACCTACTTATGGAAAGAAGAATTGAGAAGTTAGTCATTCACCACGCCTTACTTAAAAATAACAACGAGCTAATTATAATGTATGCTGTCATCATTTCAGTTGGATTCCAGATAATGTGAGAGCGATTGTTCTTTATTGACCAAATAGGGAGTCAATGATTTCGATCAAAATTGGAGCCACTGAGAATCAGGTGAAAAATCAATGCTTTGCGCCATTCCTAGCAAATGGAAAATGATTGGTGTTGTTGGAAATCATTAATCTCAGCGCCAGGACATCTCTGCTGAAGTTCTTCAGGGGAATGATCCTGGCTGAACTATCTTCATCCGTTTTATCAACGACCTCCCCTACACCATAAGAGCAGGAGCAGGGATGTTTACTGGTGATCGTACAACGTTCAGCACCATTCATAACTCTCAAATACTGAAGCAGTCCATGTCTAAATGCACCACGATCTGGATCCATAGCACTTTTTGGGCTGACAATTGTTAGCGAAAGTTCCTGCCACTCTAATACTAGGCATTGATCATCACCAATAAAATTACCCGGAGACATTCAGTGATATTAACTTTACAGGGTCACCCAATATAGACAACCTGATTGTCACCATTGACCAGAACCTGAACTGCTGTAGTCATATAAGTACAGTCGCATCAAGAAGTGGTCAGAGGCCAGAAATCTGATTCACTAACTATAGGATGGTGCGTTGCCTCCTTGGAAGGGAATGATATTATGGTGTGGGTGCGGAATTCCTTCTCGGGAAGATGGCACTCTCAGATGTCACTGTCCATATTGGTGCTAACAACATAGGCATGAAGAAGACGGAAGTCCTGAAGACGGATTTCAGCGAGTTAAAAATGAAATTGAAAGACAGATTCTCAAAGGCAGTAATCTTAGGCAGTATCAATGGGTAAAAGAACAGAAGGAGTGATTGGTTCAAAACGTTTTGAAGAGCAGGTGTAGGAAAAGGCGCTTTGAATTTCTGAGGAATTAGAATGGATTCTGCAGCAGGTTGAGTCAGTGTCATCTGAACCTGCTACATCTTCACTGGTTAGTCTTCTCAGATGCTGGAGATCAGGGTCGAGAAGTGTGTTGCTGGAAAAGCACAGCCAGTCCAGCAGCATCAGAAAAGCAAGAGAGTAGACTTTTCGAACATGAGCACTTAATCAGACGAAGAGCTTATGCTCAAAACGTCGACTCTCCTGTTCCTCGGATTCTGCCTGACCGACTGCGCTTTTACCGCACCACACTTTCTGACTATTTCAGTTTCTGTTTAATTGTAACTCACAGGGTGTTGGCAGACGGATAATTCAGTGACTGAAAAACCATTGGGTATGAAGTGGTAATAGCTAGAGGTCTTGTTGTGTCGATGATCATTGGATGGATCTCAGAGCATTTGAAATCCACCAAAAGTACCAGCAAATTCGGTGAAAATATCATGTGATAATTGATTCCGTGTTGAATGAGGCAGAGGTGCAATTTAGACACGAATATGTATATACAAGTATTTGAGGTATATGTATGTACATTTCTCTCTGCGTGTATATATATAGAGTCATAGAGTCATAGAGGTGTACAGCATGGAAACAGACCCTTCGGTCCAACCTGTCCACGCCAACTAGACATCCCAACCCAATCTACTCCCACCTGCCAGCACCCGGCCCATATCCCTCCAAACCCTTCCTATTCATATACCCATCAAAATGCCTCTTAAATGTTGCAATTGTACCAGCATCCACCACATCCTCTGGCAGCTCATTCCATACACGTACCACCCTCTGTGTGAAACACGTGCCCCTTAGCTCTCTTTTATATATTTCCCCTCTCGCCCTAAACCTATGCCCTCTAGTTCTGGACTCCCCAACCCCAGGGAAAAC
>NC_057753.1:552828-613259 GCF_004010195.1 Chiloscyllium plagiosum
ACCCTCCACCACCACCATCTATCTTCTACCTTTGAGCCAGTTCTGTCTCCAAATGGCTAGTTCTCCCTGTATTCCAAGAGATCTAACCTTGCTAATCAGTCTTCCATGGGGAACCTTGTCGAAAGCCTTACTGAAGTCCATATAGATCACATCTATTGCTCAGCCCTCATCAATCTTCTTTGTTACTTCTTCAAAATACTCAATCAAGTTTATGAGACATGATTTCCACACACAAATCCATGTTGACTATCCCGAATCAGTCCTTGACTTTCCAAATACATGTACATCCTGTCCTTCATGATTCTCCTCACTTCTGTCTACTTCAGACCCTGTTTGGTCGGTACCTTAGATCCATTGACTTATGCTGAAATAGAGACATCGAGGCCTACAAAACAGTAAACGTCCAGTCCCTCCGTCTTGGGCTGAAGTGTGGTTTATCCATCGTTGCTCTCCCTCAACGGCTTTAACATATTTTCAGCAATAAGGATTCAAAAATTCACACAATGCTCCAGGTGAGGTCTAACAAAACTGCTTTACAAATGAGGCAACACTTCACTACTCCTGCACTCAAATCCTCTTGTGATGAAAATTAAATTCTATCAACCTTTCTAATTGCTTGCTGCAAGCGGATGTTAGCCTTCAGAGCATAATTGGGAAGGGCACCCAAAGCCTTTTGTTCCACTTCTTTTACAACCTTTCTTAATTTGACAAATATCAAGCACATTGTTTCTTTCCATAAGAGTGGGTAATCTCTCATTTTCCCAGGATATTTTCAATCTGCTATTACCTGATCATTGTTTTAACATGAATTACCATAAGCTCGCGGGCGATTTTACTTCGTGCCCCCAGGAACCAGATCAAATGTTTTGTGTGTGTGATTAATATTCTTTTGACTTTTTCTGAATATTTTAATTTTTATGTCTGTGAAATTCATGGTTTCATTTTCTATGAGCCGTCAGAAAAAAAAAAATCCCCTGACATTGTCAATTTGATACATAACATTCCAGGAAAAGAAAACTTATTTCATGTTACATAGAGGTGTTGGTCTGATAGCCATTTCAGACCATCTGGAGATGTCAACCGTGATATTGATACTTTGCATCTTTCGTTATTTCCTGTACGCTGTTTATCTCAGTCCACACATTCCAATTTTACATGGTTGAGCACAATCTTGACCAGAGACATCTATTTTAATCAAGAGTCTGGAATCTGCTTTACGCTGAAAGGGGCTTCGCTCCTAATTTTCAATGCTTTTTACTTTTTGGATTTTAAAGAAATAATGTTCAATAAGTATAGACGCCTCAAAAGTTCGATTGCCTGATGCAGATAAGTACTTCCATTAGTGCAGCTGAATAGGGAGGAACAGTTGTTAATCTGTCAATAATGTTTGTATCTCTAAAGACAGACAACTATTGAGAACCTGTATTTTATCATAGAAACCTGGTTGTTGCAAAACATCGTCAAGCTTCGAGACTGCAAAATATTGATCAATTTCTGCACGATGGGCTCGGATCAGCCATCAATAAATTGTAACATGTATGTGCATAATGCAAGTTATTGTGCTGATTAATATTTCATATTTAAATTCAATGCTCTGCTGTGCCATTTATTTGTAATACTTTTAGGAATTTGTCAAGATTAATATCCATTGCTATAATTCTACTAAAGATGATGCTTGTACACTTACAAAATTACTGAATGATGTTGATTTTGGTTGAACTCCGAAACACATCACTGATTTTTTTTTTTGTTTTAAACATCTGTTTTACAGGAAGGTATGGCAGAACTGAGATGCCTATCAAGCAGATTTCTAATGCATTTCCTAATTTACTTGATTCAACGATTAATTGCTTTGAGAGCAAATTCTGGCTGAGGCACTGAGCTGCAATCTGATTCAGTGGAGGCTTGTGCAACTTGATTTCTCAGCTCTATCTGCAACAAATAACTGTCAACCAGATTGCAATTGACTTAAAGTGAACTCAGTTGCGAGGGACATAATACACAACAACTTCTTGGCGTCAAGAAACATTTGAAAGTACTGGACACAGCAAAGGCTATTTTTGCTGCCAAAGTCCATGCAGTAGTTACAAATTTAAATGCTCCATATCTTTCCAGTACAAGCGCTTCCAGTGCAACTACATTGCTGTCAACTTCCAGCAACACAGAACCCTTCCCACATGCATCCTGCCCAGGAATATAGGGCAATAACAAAAACAGAAAATAGCACAGCAGTTGACTGCTGTTAGTCATTATAAACAAAAAGGAGGGCAATCTCAGTGATACGGGGGAATTCAGTGAGTGTAATGGTATCAAGTGGTGATGGCAAGATCCTTTCTTGTTGCAGATGGTTACTGGCTGACCATGTGAGGTGCTAATATTTGTCATTTCCAGGTCTTACTGCATTTGGCCACGTATGCCTTTCATTTCTGAGGAGTTGTGAATTGTATTGAATATTGTGTCTTCTTCAGAAAACATCACACTTCTGATCTGAAGATGATAAATGAAGTAGCTGAAGATGGTTTAATATATGACATTACTTTGAGTATTTCCAACAGAGATGTTCTGGAGCTGAAATATCTGACATCCAATAGCCACAGCGATCCTCCTTTGCAATAGGTATGATTGGAACCAGTAGAGAGTTTTGATTCTGACCGATTTCAGTTTTGCGAGGGCTTCTTCATTCTACACGCGATCAAATGTGTCCTTGATATGAAGAATTCACTCATCTGCTTCACCTCTGGAATTCGGCTCATTTGTCCATATTTGAACCAAGACTGCACTAACGTCAGTATCTAAGCAGCCTTGGCCGAAGTCATACTTACTGCAAAGCCATTGGTTCTCTTTAACTCTGCTGAAGAGCCGTATCATCACATTTCCAGTGATCAAGAGTTTACTGATTGGGTAATAATTGTTCGGAATGGATAAGGAAATAACGAGGCAATGTTCATCATTGCTGTTTAGATGGCATTATTGCAGCTTTACCAGAACAACTTGGCTCGTGGGACAACAGGTTTTGCAAAATAATCATTGAGCACATTTGGAGGAACGTTGTAAGTCCTCATTGAATTATCCGGAGCCTACAGATATTTGATGCTATGATCAAGAATGATTCGAAACTGAAGACTGGCATGTTCGATTTCTGGGGCCTCTGCCAGAACAGAAATTTAAGAAGATTACTGACCACCTTCTGAAGGGCAAGAAGGAATGAACAATAAGTGCTAGCCCAACCGTGTTATACATATCCCATGAATTAATCAGTTATGAAATAGCAGTGCTCCAATTTTCAATGCACATATTTACTTTGACAGAAATAGACAGGGGTGATAATAAGCTGCAAGTTTCCTTCCAAGCTTGGACTAACATTATGTTCTCTCACGAATTTTAAGAAGCTGCATTGGAACTTTCTGACAGGAATGTGGGAGCTTCTCCTGAGAGTATGAAGTGATTCAAGAAGATGTCAGTCCATTATCTTCTCAGGACTAATTTGGAACTGTAGCCAAAACAGGACGGAGTGTTCTCACTCTTTTATAAATGTAGAGTTGCATTATCAATGAAAAGAAAACGCTTATTACTCGATCTAAAAGGAGTTACGTAGCCCATGTGCAGCTCATGATAACTGAGGTGCATTCTTCCCATTAGGTATTGATTTGTGGCAAATTCTCAGTTGTTTTCAATTGGAAATATTGTTCTGGACGGTAACTGATGTGAGGAGCATTAGTTATTGATTTTACGGAAGCGGGAAGGTGAAGGCAATAAGAGACAAGAAACGAGCTAGTTCCTTCTTTTAGTTCCCTTATGATACAGGAACATTGGGCCATTTGTGGCATCGGGGCGAACCCAACTGTATGTTGCGGTGAGCACTGCATTTATTGATTGGCTGAACTGCAGTTATTATTTATGTTTAGAAAAGTTAAACATTTGAAACTGTGTTCATGTATTTCGTAAACTGCAGTTTTTCGGTTTGTTTAATTGCAGTCTTATATAAAATATATCAAGTCGTTTGCATGAAGTAATGAGGGTCGTTAAATCTACAACGGAGCTTACATTTATATAAGTGTTTCCCTGTCTCATGCCGGCGACAGAGCTTCACAAACAATGCGTATTCTTGTAGGCAAAGCAGTGAAAGATATATAGTAGATACATTGTTTTAGTCTCGACAACTAATTCTAAATATTATTTTCTGATACATTTGTTTATGCATTCCATGTTTAATATTCTTCCAGCACCACCCACAATTCATATTGCATTCAAAATTGCTCACACTCAAGCATTATTAGGAATTCTAAGCGTTACTATACAACCATCAAAACAACCTGGTGTGGATTCTGAGTAGAGACCAATTTATGTGCATTCTGGCGAAAATGTGACACTTCTTCTGCTTCAACATGTTTTGTGGATTAATGTAACTTTAGGGTTGTGTGTGTGCTTTATAACAGTATGAATAAGTTCTACTAGAAGATAGAGGAAATTTAGAGAGTTGAGAACCCCCAACTGACTGCATTCACAATAGTGTAAAAGACTCTGCAAAATGTGTCAATATTAAACTGTAAAACTTTCAGACGTGGGTTATTAATAAGTTCATTTAGAATACTCGATCTGCTCCGTCATTCGAGCATTGCTGACATGCCTCTCAACCCCATTCTTCTGCCTTCTCTCCATAACCATTGATCCCTTTCTAATCAAGAAACTAAATCTGTATTAAATGCACTCAATGATTTAGACTCCACAGACCTCTGTGACATGGAGTTATACCCTTTTGTTGAATAAATTCCTCTCCATTTCAATTTTGAAGGATCGTCCCTTCACTCTGAGGCTATGCCCTAGAGTCGAAGTCTGTAGTGCGAGGGAAATTATCTTCTGCTCATCCGCTGTATACAGGTTTCTCAGTATTGAGTAAGATTCAACGACACTCCACCCTTATTCTTCTAAACTGCATTGCGCTCAGAGAATCTTCAACTGATCTTCATAAGATAAGCCTGGTATCCAGTGGATCATTTATGTAAAGCCTCTGTGGACTCCCTCCAATGCCACACGTCCTTCGTTAGACAGGAGTCCAAAACTGCTCACAATATTCCAAATGTGCTCCTAATGGACCCTTATACAGTTGGACTTCCAACTCCCATCATGCTTCAAGTTTCAGAAGTCCTTTCCCATTTAGGAAATATTTCTCATATTTATCCTTCCAACAAAAATTCGTAACCTTACATTTCCCCACATGATGTTCCATCTACCACTTCTTTGCTAATCCCCCCGACAGTCGAAATCCTTCAGCACAATCCATTTCCTCAGCATTTCTTGGCCCTGAAACTATCTTTGTATAATCTGTGACGCTGGCAACAATGCCCTCAGTTTCTTCGTTTAGATCATTTATGAATGAAGTGAATAGTTGTGGTCCCAACGCTGACCCTGCAGAAATCCAGTAGTCACTGGCTACCATCCTGAAAAATGACCTCTTTATCCCCACATCTTATCTTCTGCCAGTCAGCCAATTCTCCAGTTCTGACAGTGAGTTATGCCAAACACTATGGCTCTTATCTTATTTATCAGGCCTCTGTGCTTGTCAAAATCAAAATACATCGTGTTTACTGGGTCTCCTTTGTCTTACTTGCTGGTTGCCTCCTCAAATAATTCTTTCAGATTTGTGAGGCATGGCTTCCCATTGACAAAGCTGAAACAACCCTATTTTACCAATCACACGCAAGTGTTCTGCAATCTCACGTTGAATAATGGGCACGAAAATCTTACCAACGACCGAGGTTAGGCTAACCAGCCTAAATGTCACGGCTTTTGAGTTAACTAATTCGTTGCAAGAGACCGGATAATAATAGATTTCCATTAATCTTTCTTAGCTAAGCTTTCTTAGAGAAGCAATAAAAGAAGGATAAAGCCATTATGGCTTTAATTAGAACAAAGAACAAAGAAAACCTACAGTCCAGGAACAGGCCCTTCAGCTCTCCAATCCTGAGCTGATCCAAATCTATTGTCTAGACCTGTCGGCCAATTCCTAAGCATCTGTATCACCCTGCTCCCCACCTACTCACGCATCTGTCCAGACACATCTTAAATGAAGCTACCACGCCTGCCTCTATCACCTCTGCCGGCAACGCGTTCCAGACACCCACTGCCCTCTGTATAAAGTACTTGCCGTGTACCGCGTGTGGGTGGCACGGTGGCCCAGTGGTTAGCACTGCTGCCTCACAGCGCCAGAGAGCCGGGTTCAATTCCCGCCTCAGGCAACTGACTGTGTGGAGTTTGCACATCCTCCCCGTGTCTGCGTGGGTTTCCTCCGGGTTCTCTGCTTTCCTCCCACAGTCCAAACCTGTACAGGCCAGGTGAATTGGCCATGCTAAATTGCCCCGTAGTGTTAGGTAAGGGGTAAATGTAGGGCTATGGGTGGGTGGCGGGTCGGTGTGGACTTGTTGGGCGGAAGGGCCTGTTTCTAATCTAATCCCCCTTAAACATTTCACCTCTTGTTATTGAAACCTGGGAAAAAGCTTGCCTCCATCCACCCTGTCTATACCCTTCATGACTTTGTATATATCTCAATCAGGTACCCCCTCAATCTCCCTTTTTCTAATGAACACAGTCCTAACGTTTTCATCCTCTCTTCATAGCTAGAACCATACCAGGCAACATCCTCATAAAACTTCCCTGCACCCTATACCCTGGAACATCTAGTTGCCAATAATGACCTTCTTTCAACCAAGTCTCTATGATTGTAATACGTCATACTCACAGGCACCAATCCAAGTCCTAGGTTTATCTACCTTACACACGATACTCCTTTCATTAACGTAAATACACTTCAGGTCACCAGTTCTTTTGCATTCATCTGTTATCTGCCTACTCTTCCACTTATTAATGCTATCTTTATGATTCTTACATATCTAGTATACACATCGCTATCTAATTCCATTCTCTTCTGGTTCCCACTACCCCTGCCACATTAGTTTAAAACCTCCCCAACAGTAGTAGCAAAACCTCCCCCAAGGACATTGGTTCCAGTCTGTTTCAGATGTAGACTGTCCATTTTGTAATAGTCCTACGATCCCCAGAACCGGTCCCAATGTCCAACAAATCTGAACCCCCTCCCTCCTACACCAACCCTCAAGCCACGTGTTCATCCTGCCTATTTTTCATTTCTACGCTGGCTATCAAGTGCCTTGTGTAGTTTCAGAATATTCTCCAGAAACATTGGAAACAACGGATCAGACTAAATTCGATAGAAGGCTGATTTTCAGACCTGGTTTAATTAAGACGCTATTATTGAGGAAAACTCAGCAAATAATGAGTGAATACCATAAAATGAACCATTGCGATCCAGGATAAAAGTTAAGGCACACTAATCAATAATAAAACCTATTATCATGATGTTAATAAAGTACAACGTTCTCACATGCAGAGAGATCTGGCTTTCAGAATGGACATTAGTCAAGAAAGTTAAATGAAACTTATGTGTTTTTGTGACAGCAGTGCACTGCAACACTATAACAGCTTCTGTTATATAGGGCATTGCTAAGATAAAAATCAGATATATGTTGGACAGTGTTGGCCACTGTGCTTATGGAAATGTTAATGAGAAAGAAGAGAAAATAGGGGAGAGAGGCGAGGTCTGCATATTCTGGAATTAAGCAGAAACAGAGTTCACTTAATTGAAACATATGGAGTGCTGAGGAAAATAGGCGGGGTCGATGATGAAAGATTGTTTCCTTTTTTGGGGAAATAACGAAAAGAAATCATAGTTTTAACACAAGGACTCGTCCATTTCAGACAGACATGAAAGGGAAAGAATTGCTTATATATATTGTGAGTCTTTGGAATGCTCTTCCACAAAGATAGAGAAATAAGAACGGTATTAAATATTTATAAGGAAAGGTAAATGAATTATTGATTTCAAGGCGATGAAACATTATTCAGTATGCAGGAATGTGAAGTTGAGGTTAATTTCAGATCAGCCATCATCTTCTTGAATGCTGTAGCAGGGCTAGAAATGCGGGGGTGGGGAGGGGGGGGGGGCATTCTTGTTGCCTCTTCTGAAGAAATAAACGGATAATAATCAGGAAGGAATTCGATATTACTCAGTTTCAGCCAAGCAGCCTCAAGAACTCCGATTCCCTCCACTCCACCTCCACATGGCAAACAGCATGCGATGATGCTGAACGTTTTGCATTAAAAACGGGCAAATAGAATACACTGAAAATGCTAAAACAACGTTAGCAGTCTCTGAGAAGAGCAGAACAAAGTTCAGACTTCACGCCATGTGTTTTAATCGGAGCCCATCTGATGAAATATCATGATATGAAACCACAACCCTGGTAAAAGTTTTCACAGCATCATAACGCTGTCTGCGAGGGTGTGGCTGCTTCCCCCGACAAAGATTTCACATTTAAACGTATATGCACGGCTCCTGTTTCCAGCTTATGCAATCTCTCGAAGTTCTCTTTCTCGATGCAAACATTTTCCGCCTGTTCATAATTCAAACGCATATTATGTGGGCCAACAATTGCAGTTCTTTGAATAAAGAAAGCTCATTTTCCATGTAGTCATCATATTAATATTTCCACGTCAGTCAACATTCTGGATAATCGTTGGTGCAAGCTTTGAAATCACAGCATACAAACTCTTTGGTGGAGTCAAACGCTGATCTGTGATATAGTGTTGGGATTTATCATTTGCACCATTTTGAATTGATTTAACAAGCATGAACTGGAATTTCATTTGACTCTTTGTGAAATCCTACCAAGCTCTAACGTTATGCTCAAAAAGGCGCCTTCCTCAACGAAACAAAACACTTTGAACAATTCAACGCATATCGAATCCTCTTTTGATTAACAAATGCCAAAAACATTTTACACTTGCTCCTGAGTTCTGTCTGCTGCTTTTGAACTAAATCACACCAATCTATCAATATCGCTTTGGTCTTCTGAATTGCGAGCCATATTTGCAGTTGAACAGAACATTCAAGTTTCAGCAGCATCGTCTCGAAGATTATACCCAAGTGGATGATGTCAACGTGACGAGAAGCTTCTATCCATTTTTAAACAGGCTGAATTTCGTCTCTTTTTTCGTGTTTCTCAGTTCTGAATTCTTGAATTGACTTCACTGACCAGTTTCAAATTTTGAATTCTGCAAAATCTGTACTTACTTTCATAGCTACTAACAGTCAAGGACTTTCAAATATTGACACACATTTCATGCGAAATTTTCAAGGAACGAGAGACGCCAATTAAATTGGATGTTTCTAATTTTATGGTTCTAGCGAGCATTGCATGCATACATAAGACTGCGTGACCACTCGGTTGTCAGAGGTCACCATGTGTGGGTTTCAGTCTTAATTATTTAAGTGCCCCCTTTGTTCATGAATTCGCTGCCTGAACTTGACAAATGTTCACGGATATGAAATTAAAATGTCACCAAGTTAAAGACAAGGAAATAAGCACATGATGTTAATGTCTCTATTCTCAATTGATGCAGATTTCCATGATGTGATGTTGGTTCGTCTGCATAAAGCTCAGCCTGTCACAATTCGTGAGTTAGAGTCAACGTGATTGGTTTCTCGCTCCACAGATGCAAATGAGCAGAGTCTCCCGTGGTTTATAAGGTCGGTGCTCCGACACACACTGTTACACAGAACAGTTTTAATTCCAGCATTGACTGCGTATGAAGTTCTAATTGTTGGTGCAGAAACAATGAATATTTTCTTGTTTTCGTGCCTTTTAGCCTGGTTACCAAGTAAGTACGGTTTCTTATAGATGTTACGCATATAAGGACCATGTTTATATTATTGAAATGTCCTTGTCTGAAACTCTCCCGATGAGAAATAAATGTCATGTATTAAATATATTTTTCTCCGCACAGATGTCTTTACTCAATGGGTTGAACAAACACCGACAACGACAACAAAGGAGGCAGGCGAATCACTGACCATCAATTGCGTCCTAAAAGGTTCCAGCTATGCATTGTGTAACACGTACTGGTATTTCACAAAAAAGGGCGCTACAAAGAAGGAGAGCTTATCAAATGGCGGACGATACGCGGAAACAGTGAACAAGGCATCAAAGTCCTTTTCTTTGCGAATTAGTGACCTAAGAGTTGAAGACAGTGGTACATATCACTGTAAAGCGTATACACAATGATAAACCTGATCTTCCACCAATACAAAAACACCTTCAGATCTTCCGTGAAGCAAATTTGCCTTGTTTTGTCTTGTCAACGTTCAACATGCACTTTGAGGCCACTGTTCATGAAACAGAATAGCAGGAGTCAAGTTCTAAAAGATACTTAACAAAATTCAGCAGGGAAATTCAGAGAAGGCGCACTTGGATATTCAGTGCAGTTGTTTGAACTTACAGTAATGTGCGAGCATTTATTTTTGCACTGGGATGTATCACTGTGTACAGCTGGTTGACCACAGCAATCAATAACTCGACGTCTGTAATACAGAAACTACCAGCACACATTGTTATCAGAACCGCAAACACTTTGATTTATTGGTTATCTGGATGGCCAGCTATTCCGGAGTTTGGATGGATATCAAATTTGGTTTTCTGAAATAAATGTGAGAAGGTGCACATTGGTAGGAATCCAGATTGCAGTTTGTGCATCGACTTGGTGTTTTTGTATGAATGGCAATGGGAAGTTTTTGCATTGCTGTGTGTGACTGTGTTACTGTTATACCACAGTGACTAATCTGTGATTCCCGCAATACAGAAACGTCCTGCCACATGTGAATCCACTGCTCATATAAATTATTATCTGCATGCTTAAGTACCTCATACTGAAATATTTCTTGCAACTTTTAGGGCCTGGCAACTGCTATAGACCGATTTTCATACTCCTTTAGCTGATTATTATGCGACTGTTAAAATCATGTTCAGAAAGCAATATAGATAAGTATTCACTATTTGAAGAGTGGCTGAGAATTATAAACGTGACTGGGAATACAATATATAAAGGGAGTGATTTGCGTCACACTTGCTGGATCAATCAATCAATATCTTGGAGCATTTGAAGAATCTTCACTTATATTTGCAACAATGGATTTCTTGTGCTGGTGTGAAACAATGTGTAGCTGGAATTGCACAGTGACACAAGCCAGAGCACAAACCTCTCGGACAGTTATTCCTTTTTTTGCTTCTGGTGAACATGATTCCATAATCAACTTTCTGTCATGAATGCTGCTTCATAGAGTTAACATCAATTCCAATTCGTTCCATTATGGAATTGTATACAAGTTTCACGTTGGTTATAGATCAGCATGCTAACGTTTCCAATGTCACCCAAACTAGCATTGGAGATAGTGGGTATATGAATGGATTTAAATTGTTAACAAATGAAGATTTGTTAATGCTGTGAATATATATGGAAAATAGTGGTGAGGATTTGTTTTGGTATATTGATTATAGGACTTCTGCTTCACTGACACTTTTTGCATGGCGTTGAATGGGAGCTGATGGACTGTGATGACTATTATGAAGGAGGCGGCACCATTCTGACTGTGAAACCTGGTAAGTGACCCTTTTGCTACTTATCGCTACGATTTTGCAGTTTAGTTATTTAAAAAAAAGTTTTCTCATTAAAACAGGCTCAACTGCACAACGTGAGAGTCAGAACATTTTCTAATCGACATATGTTGCGTACTATAATTTATGCGTCTTCCATTTCAAACTCATTTGCAGATTTTGTTTGAGTCAATTTATGCTAATATACAAATATAGACGTAAATGTAGCTGAGAACAAGCCAATACAGTATCTAAATGTTTAACTTGCTTGGCATAGAGTATGTAAGATTTTATTTGCGTAGATGATGGCTTTCGCTGTTTACGCAGGAAACTGCCCACGATGTGAAGCTGTACTAAGGCATGCCAGTGTGCCAATGGTATGCAAAACTTCTAATCTGAACAACTAATGCAAGTCTAGATTGAGGAAAACTTGCTGCTAACATTAATGTTTTGGATTGTGTCCAAAATCAATGTTTCGAAAAACAAGCCTCATTATTTAACATAATTTCGATTACATTAACATTATCACAAAATCAGCAAATGGACCGTCCAATTTTGAAACTGGAACAATTGTAGCTCACCAAACGTGGGCTTGGTAAAGGTTGATTGGAGCTGAAGTTCGTCTGCTCCATTTCCACAAAATAGTGAATAATTGTGCACTGATTTTACCAGTGCCCTATTTCAGACAACTAGTGGAGAGTAATTTCACTGTAATTTAGCACGAATCCAGATTATCTGAAACATGCTCTCCCAGGTACATGTCCATCTGTGGGTCGAAGTTTGTTGTGTTTAAGAGGGGGTCGAATATTTGAGAATTTTGAACCCACTATGGCTTTAGTGTAAAATGTTTACTTGACATTAAAGTGGAAAACAGGTAGCCGATCTGTACGATATTAATTCCTAAAGTAGAATATTCTTTGCCTTACTGATAATATTCATTGCTGTCCGATTGAATTCTTTTAACCACATCAAGCAACCTGTCTAAATAGTCTTTTGCCTTGCCCTCATGGATCCTCAGGACATCATACCTAACGAAATAGGATCAATAAGTCGATGTGTGCACTACAGCATTGCTTTTGTGATGCAGTCACCTTGCTGTCGTATTCTTGGACAGGTATTTACGAGTGCAGGGAATAATAGGGGAATCCCAAATCAGTAGTTCACAATTGACAACAACTAACAAAAAAAAAGGTCAGAAATCAGGCTTCACCTGACAAAGGGGCAGAGATAAGAAAGTTTGTGATTTAAAAAGAAGACCTGTTTGACTATAACCTGATGTCGTGTGACTTTTGACCTTGTCCACCCAGTTCAACACAGGCACCTCCAAATATAAAAAAAAATGCAGCTTTGCCGTGGTATCAATCCCACAACAGGAAGCATTCACTCTGCTAAACAACTTCTGCAATTTGGGCATTCTTAGACTAATGTGTGAACATAGAAAATGATTTTAGTGCATCTAGAGGGTGCGTAGAATAGTTTGCCCAGGCAGAAGGTACTGTCATTTTAACTGAAAAGGATTAACACTTTCCACTGCGATATTGTTCGTGTCGTGGTAAATTTCCAGAAAATAGCTCTGTCTCTTTGAATTGGGTGCGTTTATGCCATGCAAATTTAATTATTTTACCTGATATTTTTTCACGCCAATGAAAAGTTTTTTTTATGCCATGTCACGTTTCTCTACAATAACTAAAAACTTTACACATTTTATTATTTTGTTATCTATTATACAAGTCTGTGTAAATTTATTTTGACTCATACATTAATAGGACTATGTTTGCCACTACAGTGATCACTTACTCTACTTCGGAAACTTCTTCTAGGCCAAAACTACCAGACTCTGTTATTTTGCCTGCAAAAGGCTAAAATATGTGTTAAAGCAAAATTGCTAAACTTTTTTACCCAAATTCAAATCTGGCCGGGACAATCTGAGAAATTAACTGTTCTCCACCTTCCCGTAAGGGGAATTATGCAGTGAATTTTGGGGGACAACAGATCAGCTGGGATGACTACCAAATTATATTAATCTGAAGAATAACCATCCGAATGAAACACGGAAATTCAGTAAATTGGCGTCACAGAAGACCAGACCTTTTGAAATTACTCCAACATAATTAAGACAGAATGACTACAGTGTGTAAGCAGGTGATTCGGCCCAAAAAGTTGATACTGACCCTTTCATGAGTAACCCACCCAACACTCTACATTTACACCTGACCTACACACCGCTGAACTCTATGGGCAATTTACTGCAGCTAATTGACCTAACCCGTAGATCGTCAGACCGTGGGAGTAAAGTGGAGCACCCAGAGGAAACCCATGCAGACACGGGGCGAATTTACAAACGCCACACAGACAGTCGCCAAAGACTGGATCTAAATCTTTATCCTGCGTATGGCGAGGCAACAGTGCTAACCACTGAGCCACCATGACATCCGACCATCTGTCCGTCCATCCATGATGAATCAGTTAACTCAATCTCTGTATCCGGGTTCTCTGAAGCTGTTTCATCCATTTGCCCTAAATATATTTTTGAATTGGTCTCAAAAACCATCAATGGTTTGACCTCAACAGTTTTCTCTGACAGAGAATCTCATCGGTTCACCCGTCTCCTGGTGAACAAATTTCTCATGATCTTATTAGAATTTTGTGACTATCTATGAGCGTCCCCTCATGCTTTTGCTCTCCAGTGAATATGGTCCGATTGAATTTAGTCTCTATGAACAGATCAGTCCTGTTGACCCAAGAATTAGTTTGGTACTCAGTATGGTCAGATGAACTCTATGCATAAAGGAAAATAATGTACACATATGGTTATGAAAAAAAAGTTTCAGAGTTTCAAGAATTTCATCATCAATGCAGAAAAGTCAATTGGAGATAGGACACGTTCTAGTAGGACAGAGAAAGGCTCAGTGAGACAATTATTTGGCTTAGGTAATTTGTTCCCACCTGAAATCCTCCAAAAACAATTATTTTCCTCCCTGCTTGAACAACACTAATTTTTTATGCATGCTATTTTACCTGGGGGATTGGATTACCCCAGTTGGCTCAATTGTTGGTTTGTAGAGCAATGTGATACCAGCAGCATGGGTTCAATTCCCATTTTTGGTTTGAGGTTATCATAAAGGACTCTCCTTCTCAGCCACGTCCATCCCCTGAGATGTGATGGCCCTCAGGTTAAATCACCAACAGTCATTTCCCTCTCATGAGACAGCAGCCCCTGTGGTCTGGTAAGAGTATGCTGTCTCAGCCAATAACTTCATTTCTTTCAGTTAGTAGTGTCTTTGGGCATTCCATGGAATGCTGAGATGATGAAAACCGAGGTTCAAATGTATTTAACTGAAATAGACGAAAGAGATTTTCTGGTTTACTTTGACATTTGTTTTCTCTAACTGTAAACATTGAAAAAAAAACAATTGGATACTGTCTATGCCAGTTTCTTTGACATGAAAAATGTTTTTTAATATTCCAAGTTTCCCAGCAGTATGAAGTTAATATCGACATTAATGGATATCTTCTAGCTAATTAGTGTCACTTGTTCGAACTTGTTATTTCATTGCTACGTCTGTCAGTATTTACAGAGTTCTGTCATTTTTATAGTTCTGCCAAATATTAATCACCGTAATGCACCAGTGTGTCTGGGAAGTATCCATTATTTCGTGGAAATTCCTTTCCTTTCCATTAATTCTGGGAATTCTACTTTTATTATGAATCTTGCATGACTAAAGCCCATCTGTTTAATAGATTTGTTTTTAAAAAAAGGGATATGGGCTTCGCCAACTGAGGCAGCTTTCTTTTCGTTTCAACAAAGTCAGGGTACAATGCACTTCACCCTATAAAATATGGTGTAAACCTGACTATGTTCTTCATTATGATTTCGCAATGTTATTGTAGTTATTGGCAAGTTGTACCAAACCCATCGTTCGGTCCGACATGCAGTTTTATAATTAAAAGTTACAACCTCTTGCTGCTCCACAGGGTTCATTAATTCTGCCTTTCCTTGAATGTCTTTCATATTACTGGGAAATTGTATCCTAACTTCACCTGATTTACATTAATAGACTACATTAATCATGGCATATCCACGTACATATGCAGCATTCAAGTATCGATTCCGTCAGGAGGGCTGGAAAGCCATTCCGACAAAGGCAATTTTTCATTCCAGGGAATTGTCAGGTAACCCTTTCCTGAACGGCCTCTGATGCATTTACATCTCATGTAACTGAGATGACCAATCAGACGCACCACACAGTCCAGGAGGAATCTTTTATGTACCTGGTTTATCTGGAAAAAAAAAGCTTCTGCACATTCCCGTCCAGTTTCCCATTTGATAAATGATATCATTGTTTTAGTTTCCTTAATTATTTGCTGGCCAGATGTGCTAACGTCAAGTGATCCATCCTTTTGGACACCATCATCTTTCTGCAACTCAGAGTTGCACAAAATGTCATCATTTTGATTGTTCTTTTCAATTCCTCTTGCTAGATATTCATCCCTTTCACCAAATAACTACATTGCACGTCATTTTCCGTGTTCTTATTCACACGTGTCAAGATATTCTTGTAGTTTAATTGGGCCCTCTGATGACTTAATGCCTCTTTTTATTTTTGAGAGCTTGTTATGTTTTGCAAACGGAGCATGTTCCACTTAATCCAACACATAAATTACGAACAGTTGCAATTCCTCTGGCACACCACTTGCCAACCTTAGGATTACTCCTGCACACCTACTGTCAATTTCAGCTATTCTCCTGTCCATTTCAGTATTGTACAGTCCTCTGTCTTTCATTATCCACTATCACCTTTGATTTGGCATTTTATTGAATATTTACGGGAAATCAACACGCACGGCAACCGACGATTCCCCTTTTATCCAGTAGATTTCTTAAACATGATTTCCCGTTCATAAAGCCGTGATTTTTTTTGAACTTGTCCAGTTGCACCTTATTTTAAACAGCTTCTAATATTGCAAACTGACTTGTGCCATTTCTTGCTCGCTGTCTCAAACTGTTTTGATAAACTTATTAAATGTGATGCGTTGCAATCTAAAGGGCCTTCCCAGCATTGGAGATGATCTGCAACAGTCAACACAAAATGTCAGTTATTTGAATGACATTTTCACTTTGGACGCAGGGATAATGTCACGAGGGGACAGGCAGGTCTCGGCCCGCAGCTGCAACTATTTATGCAGGACCGTTTCTCTGTTGCATGTCATTTCCCTGCTTTTGCCCTTCCTTTGATTTGCCGATTCGAGAAAGCTGCTTGTATTCTCTTTCATGAAAATTGTTGGAAAATGAGTGTTCTATTTATTTCTTCTCTGCTGCGTTTGACAGCATGATTTTTCAAACATTCATTTCTTGCATGACTAACGTTCACTTTGTAAATTATTTTATTTTCGAAATAGTTACAGGACCTCGTCCTCTCTCTTTTTTTAACTCACTGGTTAGCTTCCTATCATATTCTGATGATTCAATCTTTTTTTCTTAATTTTCAGACATTTCGTTTCCGAACATTTTAATATTCTGTCTAATTTTCTGACTTAACACCTGTTTATCCACAGTCACATACGTTTTCCTTAATGTAGATATTATCTTAAACCACAGAAAGCAGTTCTGAACCTTGGAATATTGCTTACTCTTTGGAATGCACCTGTTTAAGTGATCTGAAATGTCTCCTTAGATGTTTGCCACTTTATCATGATTGAATTCTCCTCCATCTGATTTTCCAGTTCACTTCAGCCAGCTCTGATTTCGTGCCGACAGAATGTGGTGTTTATTTTTAAAAAAAAGTTGTCTATCTCTCAAATTGATTATATCATGCAATGGAGGTAATGTTGCTGATCCCTGTGGGCGCCTTTGCAATGAAATAATGAGTTAATCCGATCTCATTCCACCATTGCAGGATGTTCAACAGAGGCTGAAAACTTGCGATTCGAATGAATGATTGCCAGATCTATTTTTATGAGCTCCACACGTGGGCTGTCTTTACACATCTAACTTTCACAGTTATTTTACAGATAATAGCTCGCATAATGATTTTCGTGATTTTCTTACAAGCTGTCGCAATGTCTTCCTTTATGCTCTCCCTATTGTATTGTTACACATGGTGACCCAAACAATGCTTTAGGATCTGGGCAGCAGAGTTCAGATCAGATTTACTTGAAAGATTTTGGAGATGGGATCCCAGCATTGAGAATTGCAGAATAATCTAGAATACCTTTGAAGAGCTTGGAATTTCTGGTCACAGGTCAGCTGAGATATTTTCGAGAGTGTAGTTGATTTGATGGAACAAGCAGGTGGTCCTGCTGATGGCTGCATTAAGTATTCTGGTGACTATAACAAGGTCACGAGTAAACACCAACTTGTGAACAGTGTGGTCAGCTGGTTGCCATTGGTGACAACAGCTTTTGTGTAGAACATATTTGTTCAGGTTAACGATGGAAAGGGCCAGGAGTCATCTATGGGGGTGAAACAATTTTGATGCGATTAGGCAAGAATTAGGACGCATAGGATGGGGAAGGAAACTGCAGAGGACCAGCACAATTGAAATGTGGAGCTTATTCAAGGAACAGCTACTGTGCATCCTTGTTAATTATATACACGTCAGGCAGACGGAAGTTGTCGGGCGAGGCAGCCGTGGTTTAGTAACGAATTTGAGTCTCTTGTCAAGACAAAGAAGAAGGCTTATGTTGGGATGAGACGTGAAGTCTCAGTTAGAACACTTGCGAGTTACAAGTTAGCCAGGAAAGACATAAAGAGGGAGCTAAGAAGAACCAGGAGGGTACATGAGAGGTCATTGGCGGATGGAATCAAGGAAAACCCTGAGGCTATCTTTCGGTATATCAGGAATAAAAGAGTGACTAGAGTAAGATTAATGGCAATCAAAGGTAGTAGTGGGAAGTTGTGCGTGGAGTCAGAAGAAAAAGCGAGGAATGGCTAAATGAATCTTTTTCGTCAGTATTCACACTGGGAAAATACTATGTTGTTGAGGAGAATGCAGAGATACAGGCCACTATACTAGATGGGATTGAGGTTCACAAAGAGGAGGTGTTTGCAATTCTGGAAAGTTTGAAAATAGATAAGTCCACTGGGCCGGATGGGATTTATCCTCGGATTCCCTGGGAAGCCGGAGAAGGGATTGAAAAGCCTTTGGCTTTGATCCTGGTGTCTTAACTATCTACAGGAATAGTGCCAGAAGACTGGAAAATAGCAAATGTTGTTCCCTTGTTCAAGAAGGTGAGTACAGTCAACTCAGGTAATTATAGAGCAGTGAGCCTTACTTCGTTTATGGGTGAAATGTTGGAAAAGATGATAAGAGATAGAATGTATAATCATCTGGAGAGGATGAAGTTCATTAGGGACAGTAGACACAGTTTTGTGAAGGGTAGGACGTGTCTCACAAGCCTTACTGAGCTCTTTGAGAAGGTGACCAAACAAGTGGATGAGGATAAAGCGTTTGATTTGGTGTTTATGGATTTCAGTAAGGTACTTGATAAGGTACCCCACGGGAGGCTATTTAAGAAAATACAGAAGCTCGGGATTGATGGTAATCTAGTGATTTCCATAAGAAATTGGCCAGATGAAAAAAGACAGAGGTTGGTGGTTATGAGAAATGTTCATGCTGGAGTTTAGTTAATAGTCTTGTATCACGAGGATCTATTTTGGAGGCACTGCTGTTTGTCATTTTTATAAATGACCTGGACGAGGGCGCAGAAGGATGGTTAGTAAGTTTGCGAATGAAACTAAGGTTGGTTGTGGATAGTGATTAAGGATGTTGTGGATTACATAGAGACATAGATAAGCTGCCGAACTGGGCTGAGAGATGGAAAATTGAATATAATGCGGAAAAGCGTGAGGTGATTCACTTTGGAAGGAGTGACAGGAATGCAGAGCACTGTGTTAATAGCAATATTTTTGGTCGTGTGGATGCACAGAGAGATCTCGGTATCCATGTCCGTACATCTCTGAAAGTTATCAACCAGGTTGATAGGTTTGTTAAGAAGGCATACGGTGTATTAACTTTTATTAGTGGAGGGATTGAGTTTCGGAGCCATGAAATTATGCTGCATCTGTGTAAAACTCTGCTGCGGCCGCACTTGGGAGTACTGTGCAGAGTTATGTTCACTACATTCTAAGAAGGATTGAAAAGGTTCAGAGGAGATTTATTAGGATGTTGCCTGGTATGGAAGGAAGATCTTACGAGGGAAGGCTGAGGGACTTGTGGTTGTTTTCGCTAGAGAGAAGAAGGTTGAGAGGTGCTTAATTGAGACATATATGATAATCAGAGGGTTAGATAGGGCGAATAGTGAGAGCCTTTTTCCTCGGATGGTGACGGCAAGCACAAGGGGACATAACTTTACATTGAGGAGTGATAGGTAAAGGACAGATTTCAAAGATATTTTCATTATTCAGTGAATAGTAGGGGCATGAAACGGCCTGCGTGCAACAGTAGTAGAATTGCCAAGGTTAAGGACATTTAAATGGTCATTGGATCGGCATACGAATGAAAGTGGAATAATGTAGGTTAGATGGACTTCAGAATAGTTTCACAGGTCGGTGCAACATCGAGGGCTGAAGGGCCTGTATTGCACTGTAATGTTCCATATTCTATGCTCTATAAAAAGAAAATGTGGTCTCGTTCCCTGACAGGAATGCTTTAAATTTATGAGGTCCAATCAGAAATTGAATGGAAAGAAATCCATTTGTCTGTATTGAGAACACGGGGAATTGTTTTTGAAAAAAAAAACCGTCTAAATTAAGGGAAATATTAAGCGATGTCTTTTATGATCGAGATAAATGTTAGGTTCAAGGAATTTGGCTCCAGACGGAGGGATGCTCACAGAAACACTGTGTGTACGTTATACAACAGCAATGCGCGAAACATTTTGAAAGCTAATTTTGGGAAAAAAAATGAGGTTATGGGAATTAAGAATAATATTTCGGCCAGAAAATAAGCGTTAAGTGTTCATTTCTACTCCTGGTGAAACTCTGACAACTGTGATAGAAGTCACAGTTCGATGATGGGGAATTGATCTATGTGTGCTGCCAACCTGTACAATGTGTTGGCGAGAACAGGGGAAACAGTCTGAGGATTCGAGCTGGGCCATTTAGGAGAAATTTGAGAAGACATTTGTTCACCTAAAGAGTGGTGAGAATGTGGAATTCATTACCACAGGAAGTAGTTGATAGTAATATATTGAATGTGCACAACAGGCGGCGAGACGCAGCACTTGGAGTGAATAGGGTAAGATGTTGTGGGGAGAAAGCAGGATTAAGCTATTGATTTGGACGATTAGTAGGATCGTGAAGAATGTCAGAGCAGGCTCGAAGGTCTGAATGGCCTGCTCCTGTTCCTATCTTCTATGTTTCCATGTTTCAATATAGTAGAGATTCTACTTGAGTAAGGAACAATTGTGCTCCCTCAAGTACTTGAACAAGGCCTCCAGATTCCTTTTGTCTCTGGTGTGTAAACGCACTTCTGTTGATTTAACAAAACCACAATGATATCAAAATGAAGAGCTTGCTCAAAATTATTTCCTGATTATTATATGAGATCAAATTGCCTCGTCAGCAAGAAATGTAAAACAGATTATTGGAAATAAATCATTAATATTTCAAGACTTGGTTTTTGTTTTAACATAGAAAGAAATGCTTTAATAAGGAGAGGAGACAAGGTTTAGGGAGACGTATACAGAACGTCGAGTCTCGGAGGCTGAAAGTACATTGATTAGTTTTGGGACAGTTGAAATGAGGAATTCTTCAGAGACTCGTGCATCAATACAAATTTCTCACACGATTTCAGCTCGAGGAAATTTTAGAGTTAGAGTTGAGTGAAGCCATTGAGAGGTTGAGGAGAAGGAAGAGAATTCTGAAATCGAGGGATTGCTTGACATGGCAAAATTACATCCCAAAGCAGAGAGCCGGTCCTACGTACTGGGCCTGAGATTAAGACTTGGCAGAAGGCGATTAGAAGACCCAAAGTTAGAAAGTGGGAGTTTGGCCAGGGATGCATTTTCTACATTGTACAAATTTGTCTTAATGTTTGCGCAGTAGATAAGCTCACCGTCAAATCAGACAGTGAAGTTAGATATAAAAATAGGTTGTCTTAACGAGGAAGTTGAGTGGCGACCATTTAGAGGTTTATAAAATCATGAGAACAATGTATAAGGTAAATATCAAAGTATATTCCCGAAGAGATATGAGGTCAAATCTAGAATGGATAGGTTTAAGGTGAGACGGAAAAGATTTAAAGGAATCTGCGGTTCAGGTTTTATTTTTTGCACAGAGCATGATGTGTATATGAAATGACCTTCCAGAGAAAGCGGTAGAAATGGTACTGTAACAAAATTTAAATGAGTTTCGGAAGGTAAATGAGGAAATGTTTGTAGGATATGGACTAAGTATCAGCAAATGAAGAAGGCCCTTGGAATGCTTTCCGTTATTGGTCAGTGCACTGAATATGAGTTGGGAGGTCATGTGACAGCTGTACAGGAATTGCTTCGGCCGCTTTTGGAATATTGTCTGCAATGCTGGTCTCCCCGCTTTGGGAAGGACGTTCTGAAACTTGAGAGACTGCAGAAAAGATTTACAAGGACGTTTCTAGGGTTGAGCTATAGGAGAGGCTGAATTGGCTAGGACTATTTCCCTTGGTGCGTCAGAAACTGATTTGTGACCTTATCAAAGTTTATAACATTATGAATGGTAATGAGAACTTAAATAGACAATGTATTTTCCCCTGTGTGAGGGAGTCCAAAGATAGAGGGTGAGGATTAAGGTGAGAGCGGAAGATATGAAAGACTTCTAAATGATATTTTTTTCTCATTGAGGATGGTGCGTTCATGGATTGAGCTACCAGTTGGAGGTTTGCAAAATTCCAACATTTAAATCGCATTTGAATGGGTACATGAATAAGAAGGTTATAGAGGGCCTGTGCTGGCAAATGGGACAAGACTAATTTCAGATATCTGGTCGGCATGGACAAGTTTGACCAAAGCGTTTGTTTCTTTGTTGTCAATGATTCTATGACCCAAATGGCACATGTTTAATTTGGGAAAACTGGTCAGCGTGGACGAATTTGACTGAAATGTTTCTTTCTGCTCCTTGGAATTTATCATTCGAACAATTATGGAGCTCACCTCAAGATTAAATATGATGCCAACATTACGAGGAACCTCTTATAGCAACATGATATTCTGATACAATTATATGATTTTTTTGGGTATTATTTCAGAGTAATCGATTGTACATGACATCACCGAAACAATGTAGCCATCTATACACAAGACAGTAAGTTTTAATTTGTAATTTTAGGCAAACAACCTTCTCCACCAATCATCAGTCTACACTACTCTGCAACTGAAGAACAGAGGGCAAATGGATTTCTTCAACTGATTTGTCTCATCACCGGGTACTATCCTGAAAACATTGCAGTGACCTGGCAGAAGAACGGAAATACCATACGTTCTGACGTTACAACTACATCTCCAACGAAAACAGCGACCGATGATTTTAGCTCGACAAGTTCGCTTAAAGTGCCCCTGCGGGAATGGAACAGCGACTCTGTGTACAGCTGTCAAGTTTCTCATTCTGCTACCAGTAGTAACCAGAGAAAAGAAATTAGTTCAACATCGGGTAAGAAAACTAAACAAACTCACAGGCTCACATTCATAAGCATAATCAGTTTTGTAATAAATATTAGACAAGATGGAAAATTATTTTGTTGGTTTATTACTGCGGATGAAGCATTCTTGAATTAGTTGCAGTGAGTAATATCAATGGGAATTTGTAGTCCAGAGAAATGTTGCAGCAAAAATGAGTCGAAATGAACCAGGTACCTAAAACCGCTCTTTCAAAAAAATAGTGGAGAATAACATCTTAAATTATTCCCCTTTGCTCTGTATAGGTCTGACTGAAATAACCAAAGTTCTTGGAAGAAGACAGAGGAAAAGAGACAGATATAGAGACATTATGAAGAAAGCAACTGAATGAGAGAGATTAGAGAGCAAACCTCTTAACTAACAAGTTTAGGCAGAGTTTCTGGATATTCTCGGTATTAAAAATTCTTTATACAACGCTTTTGCTTATTTTCCAAGTCAATTCAGAGCAGCAAAATAAAGCCTTGACAATGCACACACTTCATCACAAAGGAATCATTTTCAACAATGCTTATTTGTAAAACTGTCACTAGTGAGGATTTAGTATTTTCTGTTGCTGATTGCTGCCATGCAATTGTAGAAAGGATGTATTGGGGGGGACAATGTTCAGAGTAGCTAAGGGGAGAGATAAGGTGTCTGGTGGAACAGAGATAGACATTTGTTACTGGAAGAAGTTCGACAGAAACAACATGCATGCACCAATATGTTTATTTGGAACATTCATTATATAGATCATCATTTAGACAGGACTTTAAAATACCTATCAGGGATAACGATCTCAATGACCTTCTGTGTTTAAAATGCATCGACCTCACGATGTGGTAAATTTTCTCTGTCTCTATCAGTCTACCTTGCTCTAGAACTCTCTTTTATTCCTGTTAGTATTTTCCTCTGTCTTTGTCTATCTATCTGTGTGTCTCTGCTTCCTCTGATCGCTGTCGTTCTGTCACTTCATCTTTCTTTTCACTGATCATGTGTCCATGTCTCGGTTTCTATGTTTCTCTACATCTTGGAATTATTTCTACTTTCATCTTCCTATTTCTGCAGATTGGAATAATTTCTCGTGCATCAATTACTGTTGCTCCTTTTGCTTCTCTTAGTATTTGCACCTGTAGGTGTCCAAGCCTCTGTTTCTTATCTTCTTCCCCTCTAACCCTCTCCGTCCCTCTCTGGCTAGCTTCTTTGATCTGTCATCTCAAGCTCCCATTCACTAGCTTTATATCTCTATATTTCTACCTGACTCACAGTTTGCCTGTCTCTGCATCTGTCTCTATGTATGATCACTTCACGGATCCACACGAAACACCTCTTTCATCCAAATGTTTCTCTGACTTTCCTTATTGCTTGCTCTGTTTCTTAATTCTATTGGCAGAAGCAAATGATGATGCAAATCAATAAACCTGAAAAGCAGCAATGGCACTTCATATTTGGTGTGTGTGCATGCGTGTGTGCGTATACATGTGTGTGTGTGTGTATATATATGTATATACACACACAAACAAACACAAGACACACGAGAGAGAGAAAGAGGAAGAGAGACGGTTGCATTTTTCATCCCATCCTTGTTCACTGATTTTGACATTCTTGTTGCACTCCTGATTACATTATTGGAACAGGGACCCGAATCTGAATCTCTGATTTCTCTCTAACAGAGATCGCTGTATTATTGAGGGATCCATTGGTTGAAGAAATCTGGATCAATAAAAGTGCCATTCTGGTTTGCGAAGTGCTTTCTACAGTTTCCAGTGGGGTAGTTATCTCTTGGATGGTGGATGGAAAGGTGCGGAATGAAGGCGTTCAAACTGAAGCAGCGAACAGAAACCAATATGTGACGATCAGCCGCTTGACTAGCAGCGTGGACGAGTGGCAGAGTGGGGCGGAATACACATGTTCCGCAAAACAGGATCAATCATCAACTGCAGTATCAAAACGAACAAGAATGGCAAGAGGTTGGTGACAAGAAATATGTATTTGTACATGTCATTTTATTAAGGAGGAAATACTAAAATTGTATGTATTTCTATTACAGTCAAATCAATGAAGCCATATATCCGCCTCCTGCCTCCATCACCAGAAGAAATTCAGAACAGCAGCTCTGCTACTCTCACATGTTTGCTAAGAGGATTCTATCCTGACAAAATAAGCATTTTCTGGGAGAAAGACGGAGCTTCTGTGAACGTGAACATCACCAATTTCCCCACTGCTCTGGAACAGGACCTGACCTACAGCGCACGGAGCCTCCTCATTTTACCTTCAGCAGAATGGAAGAGCGGCGCAAAATACACCTGTATTGCCTCGCATCCACCTTCACAGTCCACTGTGAAAAGGGTCATCAGGAGCCCGAAAGGTAAGGACAGTGTTCTAGCAAACATTTTTAACATTAACACTTTGTGCTAAATATCAACAGAACATGAAACCTTAACCAAACATTCTAAGGTTCCAGCAATTTTAAAATTCTCTTGGAATGAAACAACTTTTGCACACTGCACATGGCTATGAGGTAAACAGGAGAAGCAATAACATTCAACAAGCGCATGGTCTCAAGTAGTGCGAAGATTGCTGATATAAAAAATGGAAGGAAACTCTTGTGGTGCATTGCCCTCTTGTGGCATCCTGGACCAAGATGCCCGTGTTTACTTGCCACCTCCTCCAGAGTTGTGTGTTGAGTTATCTGAACAGGTTGACGAGAAAAATAGTTAACTAAAAACGTATATTAAGAGAAAGGGCTTAACCACAAGATTAATGCTTGAACGCGTGTTGTCTTACGAGAACAATGAAATTTGTTGAGAGGATGATTGTGTCAAAATGATTTTGTGTTTTGCTTGCTTCGGTCACTGCTTCATGCTCCTCCTTTGATACCAGCTCGAGCGGTTGCTGACAGTCAACTGAAAGGTACTTAGAAATGCAAACATTTCTCGACGAGTAGAACTAATGCACATGAATTACCTTGTGCATTTGAAGGATGATATTCTTCAGCCCTCCGCCCATGGAGGTCACATGAACAGACAAATAATTATGTTATTGACGAGAATAATTCTTGCAAATTACGGAATTGGTTGTACTTCCTGCTGTCCGCTTAGTTGCTGGATCTCACCCGATTGTATTATGCACTGTGCTGAAGCCTGTTCATGTCCGTAAAGAAACGAGTAGCAATACATCAATTTGCAACACTGATCTCTGGTCTGTGGTCAAGGAAATAGATTAATGGGCTGTGACAAACTTCTGGTCATTCACTTGCCGATTCTTATTGTGTAGATGTGAATGGAACACCAGTTGATTTGACAGACGGATACCAGAAAATCACATAGAACAGTGGAGAAAGAACAAAGATCCAACCGAGCAAACACTGCTCGTACATGTGGTCACAAACACTGAGCATGGTAGATTCCGTTTGGTGACTACCCATGCACTGGAATAGCCATCAACTTGAAACTCGTGCAGTGATTTACCTCAGCTGATGTTTCGTTGAAAGTTACATGAGCATAGACTTAGATGAATTCCATACAGTCCCTTTGTTTCGTCTTCCATCTGAGGAGTCTTGCTGAAAATAAAAGCATTTGCGCTTCTGCATTGGCAAGGACGTTTGGGAGTCTTACACATTTGCTGTAGAATGGGATGCTTATGCTGTTTTTCTCCTGCTAATAGTATTAAATTCAGATCTTCGATGCAAAGGTGTCCCTGCTAAAATCATCTCAGCCATGCATTTGAAATTCTGAATTTGCTTGCTTTCAAAAGTAATTGATAAAACTCTGACTTCTGTTTCCAACGTGAGGAGAAATTGACGGGCTGTAAGAAGACAGAGGTTTGTGGTTGATGGGAAATATTCGTCCTGGAGTTCAGTTACTATGGGTGTACCGCAAGGATGTGTTTTGAGTCCACTACTCATTGTCATTTTTGTAAATGACCTGGATTGGTACATTGGCGGATGACACTAAGACCAGTAGAGTTGTGGATAGTGACAAAGGATGTTGTAGGTTACCGAGGGACAGAGGTACGATGCAGACCTGGATTGAGGGTGCCAAGTGGAGTTTAATGCGGAAAAGTGTGAGATGGTTCACTATGAAAAGAGTTAAATGAGTCAAGAGTACAGGGGCTAAGATTTTTGGTGGTGCAGATGAGCAGAGGGATCTCAATGTCCATGTGCAGAGATCCTTGGAAGTTGCCACCCATGTTAATAGAGTTATGAAGAAGGCATACGCTGTTTTAGTTTTGAGTAGTAGAGGGATTGAGTTTCGGAACCATGAGTTCATATTGCCTCTGTGCAAAGTTCTGGTGCGGCCAAACTTGGAGTATTGCGTAATGTTCTCGTCACCGCATTATTGGAAGGATTTGGAAGTTTTGGAAAGGGTTCAAACGAGATTTACTAGGATGCTGCCTGATACAGAGGCAGGTTCTTATGAGGAAAGGCTTATGGACTTGAGAATATTTTCGTCAGAGTGAAGAAGTTTGGGATGTGACTTCATTGAGACATATAAGATAACCAGAGGCTAAGATAGGGTGGACAATGAGAGCCTTTATCCTCGAATGGCAATGGATAGCACGCAGGGACGTAGCTTTAAATTAAGCGTGATAGATATGGACAGAGGTCTGAGGGAGTTCCTTTACTCACAGAGTAGTAGAGACATGGAACGCACTGCCTGCTGCAGTACTTGACTCGCAAACTTGAAGGGCATTGACATGGTCTTTGGATATGCATATAGACGAGAATGGCATAGGGTAGGTTAAATTGGCTTCAGAGTAGTTTTACAGGTCGGGGAAGCATCGAGAGCCGAAGGACTTGTACTGCGTTGTAATGTTCCATGTTCCATGTTCTAGATGATTAATTTCTTTCTGATCAGTTTTTTTTCACAATTCCATTCCCGCCACTATCACTTAATTGTATTAGCTGAAAGGTTGTGAAAAAGCAAGACTATTTGGATGGAACTGATCATGGAACGTAAAATATGAACCACTTATTGAGGAAGAAATGGTAATAGAGCGCGACTGAACTCAGGTTGCGAATCGACAAATTCATGTTAACAGTCTCCTCGGTTGAACAGAGACGCAGCGGAAGAGATGAACTCAGGACAGCCAGAGGAAAAGCAAGTATTTATACTTAAGAGTTTGGAATGCGAGACAGTAATATCAGTCAACAAGGGAGTAGTTTTTGCAATATTCCCGCCCAGACAACCTGACAGAGGCACTGACATAACAGAGGAACCGCATAAGCTTTACAATATGCGCACAAAATAAAATTATGCCGTTTGAACTACAGAATAGACACGGGGCAGCATTCCTCACAAGTATTATTGAAACGTTCAGAGATAACCCGTTCTGTGAATTGTGTAATTGTACGAAAATTTAAGGTAACAATACAAGCAGAACATTCAAGAACCTTCTTTTCATTTGTCCTTTACGTTATGCACAAAGAAAGTAACTGTTATTGTACTAAGAGCAACCATTTTTCCTTTA
This sequence comes from Chiloscyllium plagiosum, assembly GCF_004010195.1. Lineage (NCBI taxonomy): Eukaryota > Metazoa > Chordata > Chondrichthyes > Orectolobiformes > Hemiscylliidae > Chiloscyllium > Chiloscyllium plagiosum. The sequence continues at coordinate 581,430 of NC_057753.1, forward strand.
GCAATCTAAATGCATGCTTTCCCCTACGTTATGCATTCCTTTAAAATTATCACATCTCTGAATAACTGTTAGTTTTGGCTATTCCCAACACCAGAGTTGAGAACTGAAAGACATGTGCTCGCAATATTTTAGATTTCCTCACTTAACACTCTTCAAAGAAGAGTAATATGAAAAACATCTCTTGAATGGGCCCTTGACTGGAACTGAATCATGCAGCAACCATCTTTTATTTTCAAATAAAAGCCTGCCAAGGAAATAGGACAGCAAAATCTGTTGAAAGGATGCAATCAATCAAAATGCAGTTTGATACCAGGTCAATTTCTCCATGAGTTTTTCTGACACAGTGCAAATGATGTTAGCTCATGAACAGGAGACACGTATGATATGTGTTTGCTCGTCTGGTATCGGATTCCGCAGTTCATGTGGCAGCAACTATCTTCTGGCATTGGTAACTGCAATAGGTGAAAATGTGCAGCACTCGAACGGAGACATTAGGCCTCAGTATACCCAAGGCAGAGCAGTTTCCTAATTGTTCAAGATTATATCGGAAATATTACTGAAGGCTTATCCATAATATTCAGAGTGAATGCAGCCAATACGAAAAGGAGGACACAGCATCTGATTAACTAAGCCTAAACGATCTCAGAAAACAGATCGCAGTAAGTAAAACTATTTCCAACTCTAGTAGTGTTTTGGAATTGATTTCGATATCACAGCCTGAAAACATGCATTCCTTTCTGTTTCCAGGTGATTGCCGTCAGACCGATATTGCTGTCAATCTACTGAAACCTCCATTCAAAGAGATTTGGACGCAAAAGACAGCGACCATTGTGTGCGAAATCGTTTATAGCAACTTAGAAAACATCAACGTTTTCTGGCAGGTGAATGGGGCTGAAAGAACGAAAGGAGTCAAGACAGAAAATCCTGATTGGAACGGAAGCAAATTCACCATTGTGAGCAAACTTAAAGTCATTGCGTCAGAATGGGACAGTGGTGCCGAATATGTTTGCTTGGTAGAAGACAGTGAATTACCAACACCAATGAAAGCGTCTCTCAAGAAGAAAATTGGTAAGTCGGGATGGTACTGCAATAACAACAAACTAGAATTGATTTCGGAAGTCTGAAATAAAAAAATATTTCGAAGAAACAGAGCAGGAATGGCAGAATCTATGGAGAGAAAAATAGGGTGAACGTTTCCAGTCCAGTATGTATCTTTCTAAAAATAGTAATTTATGATACTTTGATATAAGCCTGACTCATACACTAGTTCAATGGAAAAAAATCCTGTCAAACCATTAATGCATTACACTAAATGGCCCCAAGTCAGCAGCAGCAAGTGGCTCACTGGTTTGCACTGCTGCCTCAGGGCACAGGTTCAATTCCAACTCTGTGTAGAGGGTTCCCATGTTCACGTGGGCTTCCATTGCGAGCTCCAGCTCTCGTCGACAGTCCAAATATGTGTATGTTAGATGGATTGGCAATGAATAATGTGCTTTTGTCGGGAGTGGGTCTTGGAGGGATGCTCTTTGGCGTGTGGGTATGGACTTGTTGGGCCGAATGGCTTGTTAAAACGCTATGAGGAAATCATGGAAAGCAAATAGCCGTGGCTTCTTCTTTACTGAAAATGAGAGTGATGAACTGTAAGTGGATGAATCATTTGCACCCCACGAATAGCAATCTTTGCAAAATGTATGATTGGCTCCAAGATTTAACCCAGCAAAGTAGGGGACATGAAATGCTGTAGCATTCAGAAATATTTGCATAGTCTGACAGATAGGAAATATTTTATAAACTATATGCATTATTAGCAATGAAATTCTAATGCAGATGTAACATGATCTCAGTTAAACAAACATCATTCTCTTTGCAGACGACCAAATGCGTCCTCCTCAGGTTTATCTCCTGCAGCCATCGACGGACGAGATTGACACTGAGAATTCAGCGACCCTGATGTGTCTCGTCACCAGCTTTTACCCAGCTGAGATCTACATTGGCTGGATGGCCAATGACACCCTTTTGGATGCCGGGTACCGAACCCAAGTAGATAGCGAGGAGGGGAATGCTTCCAACGTCGTGACCAGCAGGTTGAGAGTCTCAGCGGCGGAATGGAACAGTGACACCACTTACTCCTGCTTAGTGGGACACCCATCCCTCAGCCGGGAGTTAATCAGGAGTACAAATAAATCTCATGGTAAACCGACATCAGTCAATGTTTCAGTCGTATTAAGCGACATTGTTAAATCCTGCACATAACTTGCAGTGATTGACTAACTGTTTTCCATAGATAGGTTAATGTTACTGTGGCAATAACTGTTTAAGTAACCGTTTAAGCATTTTCAATTCATTGCACGCATCAGTCACATTTATGATCAGTGATCACTTTTGTAAAAAAGAAAGTAGCCACTATTCCAAATTGCATCTGTTGGTAAAAGATAATTAAGCTTAGACTCTGAAATGCAAGGAAAGCCTTGTCTTGTAAATCTAATCGTTCCGAAGATCGCTTGAAACGTTCCACCCCGCTACTGCAGGAAAACTAAACCGTGTTTAAGTCTGTATGTGGCTCCGATGGTTCTAATAAATGCAGAATGGAAATACTTTGACTTACTTATTCTTGGTTTGCATGTATAGTACTTCCAAAAAGGTGATTTTGACCTTGATTGAAGTGTGTGATACCCACTTGTGAGTCGCCAGCACTGCAGCTTGTTTACATGTGCAGACCTTTAGAGCCACTCGGCTTCACTCTGAATAAGCCACACTTATCCTCACCATTTTTGGCTGCATTCCTCCATCATGCAGAGCCAATGGGGCATCGCGTTGTTAAATAAAATGATTGAAGATATCGTGGTGTCAACTTGTTCAATGTGCTAATCAGTTCTCCAAATTGCCCTTATCTTCATGTAACCAGTCTTGCCAAGTACTCTACGTCCAGTCGTGACGTCCAGTCATAGTCTGTCGTATTTGTGTTGCATTTTCACAAGGATCCATGCTTGAGCCCTCATCCAGAGCAGGCTACACGCATTCCATCACAGATATCATGCGAGCAAGCTCAGACTCCACTTCGACACTGATATCACATACTTCCCTCTCACAACCGTCTATTTTTTCTCTATTTACGTCTAATACATCCTAAGACGTGACATAAAATCAAACAATGCAGAATCCGAAATCATTGTCCTCTGTTCTGTCGACACCTCAGGTTCGTCACTCATTGGCATCATTCAGCTTTTGTCCATTTCCTGTGGTGACAGTTGTTTTCTTTTCTAACTTGAAATTCGACATAAATGGAATATTTAAGCTGATCAATCAACCCAACAGAAGACTGCCATTTTGTGGTTTGTCTGCTTTCACCAAAATCATACTGACTGTTTCACCCATTCGTTGTCTGCTATATATCTTTCACTGTCTATAGTCTTAAATTTACACCAAACTTAATTACCAGGCATATGAATTCGCAGAAGTTCCCATTTACCCATCACTACTGAACATTTCAACCATGTCTATTAATGCTTCCCTTGCAAAACGCTTCCTCACTTATCGAAATAACATTCAGTGAGTCAAATTCGTGTTTGGATTACCCTTACCTTCACTTCACCAGTCTTTCCATATATTCCATAGAACATAGAACAATACGCTGCAGAACAGGCCTTTCGGCCCTCGATGTTGCACCGACCTATGGACTTTTCTCAACTCGTCTCCCTACACTATCCCAAAAGCATTCATGAGCTTATCTAAGGATTGTTTAAATCTCCCTAATGTGGATGAGTTGACTACCTTAGCAGGTAGGGAATTCCACGCCCTTACCACTCTCTCTGTAAAGAACTTGCCTCTAACATCAATCTTAAATCTATCACCCATTAATTTGTAGTTATAAATTCTGATACAGTATGACGGATTGCACTCGTACAACATCACTCCTGCATCAGTGCAAGAATCGCTGCTTTGAACTTCACCCATGTCGAATCTCCACGCTTACTCTGACTATTAGCAGGCGAAATCAGAATCCACCTGGACAATGAAAGCATCCATTTGAAGTATTATATGTGGATGCAAATCCATTATCAATTAGCTGATCCTATCGTTGGTGTAATAGCGTTATGTCATTTCCAACCTGTGCACCTAACAGACCATTTTCCATGTATCAGTAGGTCTCCCAGCATCTGCGAAGAGAAAGCATTATCATTTTGTTCAAGTGACCTTCATTAAACCCAACGAGGAAGGGTCACTTTAAACGAAACGTCAACTCTGAGTTTTCTCCACAGATGCTGAGAGTTGGGTGGGTATATAAATAGGAAGGATTTAGAAGGATATGGGTCAAGTGCTGGCAGGCGGGACTAGATTGGGTTGGGATATCTGGTTGGCATGGACGGGTTGGACCGAAGAGTCTGTTTCCGTGCTGTACATCTCTACGACTCTATGACTGTATGTCCTGAGTCTTTCGAGCAATTTTTGCTTTAGTTTCTGATTTGCAAGATCAACAGATTTTTTTTTATTTAAAGTGTCATGGCTGAAATATCGCACACAATAAGCTGAAACCAATGCAGCAATCTGGGGAGTTGGTTGGCAGGTTGTGTCTAGTTTCAACTGCATCTACGATGCCTCTTCTCCCAAAAAAACTACATTTTAACATGGGAGGAAAAAATCTTTCGCAAAACATTTGCAACATTCCGAATCTGCAAGGCACAAATTTCACATTGGCTATTCTGATTCGAAGTTTTTCGTGAAGTATGTGTTCTGATTAGTTTATGAGGGAGGAATGCAAAGGGTTGTGGTTCTGAAATGTATACATGACCACGAAAGCCTACACCATTGGTCAGGTGTAAGATAGCATGCTCAGGTAACCTGCTTTGGTAAACATATATGTCTGACCCGCTGTTCATGAATGTGATGAAAATGTTTGACATTCAGCAGTTTTGGCAGTTTCATGACATGAGATTCTTATTCTCAGTAGATTGTATCTCCGCATGTGACACTCTGCTTTGCACTTCGATGTGACATAACTCCATGTGGAAAGGCATATCTTTGTGTGGATAGATCTGTTCAACGTGATGTGACAACTGTTCGTGCTGGATTGGTGATTGGAGAGTTCATTTCAATTGTCTGTTCTGTGTATCCATGCGTGAGGCTGTCTCTGAGTGGGAAAATATCGAAACAAGTTCCGCGTTTGATAAGTTTCCCCATGGTAGGCAATTGCACAAAATATTGAGGCATGGGATTGAGTGTGCTTTCACGGTTTGAATCAAAAATTGGGTAGCTGAAAGAAGAAGGTGGTGTTTGATGGGAAATATTCTTCGTGGAGTTCAGTTCCTAGTGATGTACTGCAAGGATGTGTTTGGGATCCACTGCTGTTTGTCATTCTTATAAATAACCTATATGCGGCATAGGAGGATGACTTAGTAAATTTGTGGCTGATACTAAGATCGGTAGGCTTGTGGATGGTGCCGAAGGATCTTGTGGATAACAGAGAGACATAGATAAACTACAGAGCTGTGCTCAGGTGGGGCAAGTGGAGTTTAGTGCGGAAAGGTGTGACGTGATTGACTTTGGAAAGAACAGCAGGAATAAAGAGCACTGGGCTAATAGTAAGATTCTTGGTTGTGGAGAGGAACAGAGAGATCTCAGTGTCCATGTACATAGATGCTTAAAAGTTGCCACCCAGGTTGATAGGGTTGTTAATAAGGCATACAGTGTGTTAGCTTTATTTGTTAGAGGGATTGAGTTTCGGAGTCACACGGTCATGCTGTAGCTGTGCAAATCTCTGGTGTGGCCGGACTTGGAGTATTTTGAACAGTTCTAGTCAACGCATTATAGGAAGGATGTGGAAGCTTTGGAAAGGGTTCAGACGATATTTACTATGACTTTGCCCGTATGGAAATAAGACCATATGAGCAAAGTCTGACTGACTCGAGGCTGTTTTCATGAGAGAGAAGAAGGTTGGAGGTGACTTAATTGAGACATACAAGATAATCAGAGAGTTAGATAAGGTGGGCAGTGAGAGCGTTTTTCCTCGGATAGCAATGGCTCACTCGAGTGGACATAGCTTTAAATTGCGGGACGGTAGTTATAGGACAGATGTCTGAGGTAGTTGCTTTACTCAGAAAGTAATAGGGGATTGAACGCACTGCCTGCAAGAATAGCAGACTCGCCAACTTAATGGCACTTAAATGGTCATTGTCGAGGCATATGGACGAGAATTGAATAATGTAGGTTGGATATACTTCAGATTGATTTCACAGGTCGGTGCTACATCGATGGGCCTGTACTGCACTATAATCTTCTATGATCTGTGTTCTTTGTGGTATCTGGTTCTGCAGTGACTGTTTCGTTGTATATTAGAAAGACCGTGCTGTATACTGTCCAGCTTTTCAGTACTGGTGGGGGTGTCAGTAACTAGAGCAGATTCCTCAGGTCATGTAATGGGGTATCTATCCATGTCAGAAACTACCTTTGAATTGAAGAATGATGCTGCTACTAACCTAGAATCTGTACATGTACAATCTTGCGTGACATGATGACAATACAAATGGCGAAGCTTTTTATATGGTATCTGTTCATACTAAAACAAATACTCATTTATTGACGGTTCCATGACATTACGTGTTGGTTAGTTGTTGAAATGTGTAAGCCACCATTCTACATCAGCTATTTGAAACATATCTTTTGGACAGAAAGAATTGAAATAAAGTTTGGGAATTGCCTTCTGTCTATTTCTCGATTTCGCAGTCGAGATCCACTGTGCCAAACTATCTGCTTGCCACCTTAATCCGTCATTTTCATTGTTCTCTCCTCAGTAATTCGATACCAACTCACCCAACTCCACTGAAGTCTTGTTATTAATTGCATATGCGTAAACAAAACTGATTTGCTTTTTGGATGCGATAAATGCCAGTTGCAGCTGTTACTGAGAGCACACAGCAGGTCAGTTCAAACCAAAATGGCATTGATAGACTAAAACCCTGGACGTGAGCTTTGAATGCATTCTGTGAAACAGTTTATTCTGTGACAAGTACGAAACTTCTGCGACCATGATTGTTTTTGATGAAATGTCCAAATGCCTGAACACATTATGAGCACTAATTTCTTCGCATTAACTATACTGGTGTGAATTCAAGATTTCTTGAAGACAGACATTATATTGGCATTAATTAAGGTTTCAATAATTTGAAGAAAACATTGCGTCAGGCGAAATGGAATGCATAAACTATCATTCTATTGTTGGACGATTGTTATAAATGATGTAGTGTAAGGAACAATATTTGTGCACTCGTTATTCCTAAGCTGCATCAATGATTATGAGGACACCATGCAAGATTTTCAGCATTGTCAGTGGCAATTAACTACGTGGGTCGTGATAAGAAAGCAAGGAGGCTCCTAACTGATATGGACAGTCTGATGCCTGGGCAAGAAGAGATCAGATGGATTATTTTGTAGATTAAGTACAAGTTTATCCTCTTTGGCATAACGGCCTTCAATGAGGAGTATCCCTGAAAAGCCAGGAGAATGGGAAATGTTAATGCTAAAAGGGAATTGTGAGTCTGACTACATTAGTTATTGAAATCTAACAAATGCAAGAAAGAGATGGAATGCTAAAAGGGTTGGTGTAAAGACAACAATCAATAAAACGAAGGAGTTGAGCATTGCCTTGTGGAAGTGAAGTTGACGGCATGCCCCTGTCTGCATCAATAGTGCTGAGATGGGGTTCATCCACAGTGTCAAGGTTCTGGAAGTGATTACGACCAACAAACTGTCTGGTCTACCCATGTCGTCTCAATGTTCAAGGAAACAAAAGAGCATCTCTACTTCCTCAGGTGGCTGAAGGAAATTTGATATGTCCACAAGCACTCTTATCAATTTTCACAGATGCACCATAGATAGCCTTCTCTGTGTCTGCATCATAGTGCGATTGGGCAACAGCTTTTCCCATTACCACAAGAAACTACAAGAGTCATGAACACAGCCCCGTCCATAACATAATCCAGCCTTCCAGCATTTGAAGACGTGTTGATTTTCCATTGTCTTGGGAAACCAACTAATTGAATCAAAGACCGCTTTCACTCCTGCTACGTTTTCTTCCAGTCTCTTCTCTCAGACAGAAGACATAAAAGCTTGTGCACATGTGCAAATATATTCAAGAATAGCTTCTTCCCTGCTGCTATTAGATTCCTGAATGGAACTCTCAAATATTATATTTCATGTTGATCTCTCTCTGTGCCTCTTATCTGCAGCTGTAGCATTTTATGTTCGCTCGGTCCGAGGACCATATATACTTTGTTTGGTATGATCTGCCTGCACTGCACGAAAAACAAACCATTTTACTGTACCTAGGTATATGTCAATAATAATTCCAATCAAATCAAATTTGTTAGAAAGCAATGAACAGCAACTATGTTTTAAGGAGTTCAATCGCAAGTAAATTTGATGTGAATGCACGTATTGCTTCAAATTTGTAGTATTGCTAAGATTGCACCGAGACATAGTGCAAAATCTATTACCTTCACTTAAGTTAGGATGCAATTTCCTTTCAAATGAATTGTGATGGACGTCCAGACAAATTTGTGAGATTGTCATACCATCCCATGAAACGACTTTGAAGAGACAGCACTAATAGTCTGAGCTAATCGAATAATGAGAGATTGACCGAGGATGTGCATGACAGTGTACGGTTGGTGTTTGATGTTAATGACATTAGCGGCAATGTGGATGTATGGAAAAATGACTCGAGGTAGGCGATCCCATACTGTCGAGAATGGTGAATCAGTATCAAGGGGTGGGACGGTCTGCTCCATGCTTCCATATTCCTGTCATCTAAACAGCAGCAAGCTACAGAATCGAAGATAATTAAAACAAAAAGGAGAGTAGCAAATCAACGAGAGAATTAATAAAATGATGGAAAAGTTAAGGCATACCTAAGTATGTTTTCATTGAGCTATTTCAGGGAAGAATGTGAATAATGAAAGCATTGGGATGAACAGGAGTGGCCATTGTAACTGTTTCTTACAGAATTCTTTGTCTCCACTAAGGAGGGAATTAATGCAAAGAGTGTAATTAAAAATGGATTCCAGTAAAATTTTAGATTAAATAATAATGAGAATGAAAGTATTGTAGAGTCAAACCTCCTGGAAAGTGCATAAATATTTCGTGGTAAAAGGAACCCAGTGAGGAAATAATAGATGCTCAAAGGATCATTTGCCAATTCTCACGAAATGTATGTGAGGTAGCAGAAAATTATAATTGTAAGTCTACAACTATTCCAGCCTCGAAAATGTCTTGATGGTAGACCAGAAAGTTAAAGGCCAGTCAGTCTATACTCCATGGAGGGCACTTTACGATAACCAATTATTAGAGGTCAGGTGGAATGCTACTAAGAAAGAGATGGACTAATCATGGAAAGTCCGAATGAATTTGTGAAGTGAACATCGTGTGTTATGAAGTTAAGCGATTTTTTTTGGTGCAATAGCATCAAGGGGACTCTTAGGGATAGTATTTCGGTAATGTCTAAATAGATATAGTGAGGCATTTGCCGACGTCCAACGTAGAAGACTTGTCAGAAAAATAAAGCCCATGAAATACAAGAGAGCGCCAAGTTTGATTACAAAATTGTGTCACCGACAGGAAGCAACGTTTAACACTGGAGAATGTGTTCCTTTGTTTTTGACCATCTCCAGTGTTGTATGACACGACTTAGTGTTTTATCGCTTGGAATTTGAGGTGTACATTCATGATTTATAGTTTAATGTGAAAGTTTTAATTTGGATTTCGTTGATGATACAGAGGCAATGGCGTCATTTAGATTAATGATAATGGCTGTCAAATGTAGCTTTATATTACTGGTTCAGTTCTGCTGGTGAAATATGATAATTTGAATTCAGTCTGTAAGTGGGAATATATGAAGTGAAAGGATGTCAGAAACTTTACAGTATACGTCCACCAGTCCGTGATTGCTGAAGAACAGGTGATGAAGTGGTTTTTAAAAAAAAAGGCATGTGTGAACCATTGAGATGTTTTCCTGCTTTTGATGAAATGTTGAACACAAAATATATGCAATGCTCGAACTCTGTGGGTAGTTTATTGAATCAAATGCAGCAGTTTTGTGTCGAGTCCAAGTCACCACGTTCGTGGAAAGGCAAAATTGTTCAGGATAGAGGACAACAAGTTCTATAAGAATGATGTGAGAAATTTTAAATGGATGTACCATTGTTGTTTTCCTTCTAAGACAGGCGGCAGAGTTCTAACTAAATTGAACAGTACAAAATAATGAGGGGTTTATGTAGTCTGGGCAGCGAAGCCATGGTATTATTGCGGGGAAGGCAAATACATTAATGTATTATAAACAAGTAAAGTAATTTTTGTTTTACAGTCACATTCTGTAACTAGAACAAAATAACTGATCGTCGTTTAACCAGAGGGTCCCTCTAAGGACGACATAGTAAGTAAGGGAGAGAAAAGCATTTCCATCCGATGCTGGGAGCTGTCTGGGATTTGCTTCCTGGTTTGATGGTTGAGACTGAAATCCTCAAGTTATTTGGAAGCATTTTGGATGTGAAGCTGGGGTGTTGTGTCATTCAGTAATGTTGTATGGTTCTATAGTTCTGCAAAGTTTCATTTATAACGTGATCGCTAAATTGATCTCTTCAAACCTGTCAATGGAACTTTATTGGTGGGAGCTGTTTTGAACTTAGAATGAATCATTTTGGATCAAGTTATCAGTCAGTTGGAGAAATGTGCATTAATTACAGAAATGAACCCATGACTCAAAACAGGAAAAAAAAGGTGTTCAAATAATTGAATGGTATTTTGACGAGTAACAAAGTGTCATATGGTTGAAATGCTGTCATGAAATTGCAAGAGGAAGAGAATCAATACTTTTCTACAATTGTAAAGTCCCAGAATACAAAGCCAATTGTAAAAGATGACAGGAAGTCATATAATTGCCAAATGAGATGGAGTATCTATGTGCTTCCGAATTGAGAAAACATATATAGTGATCTGTACTGAACAGGCCACTGGTTAAATCTTTCTATGAGAACTGGCGTTCTCTTCCCCGTCCCCAATAATTGTCTATTTCACATAATCTTTAATACCTAATTAGCATCTGATTCCACTTTATGTCTACGAATGTTCTGCACCGAGCGATATCAAGTGCAATTATTTTAGATGGATTTTGTTTAATTGTTGTTGGTATCAAGAGGCAAGATATTAGTTGGTGGTCACCAGATGCTGTTGTCATTCTCACTTTTTTCTCCGAACGTAAAAAGCACAATTGTATGGGACATTAATACATTTTACAGATCCATAGATGCACAGATTCATAACAGCACAGAAAAGACCCTTTGCTCCATCGTGTCTCCTCCAACATGCACTAAACGTGCACTAATTGCAATTTACTGCACTTGTCCCATATCCCTGAATATTGTGATATTTGAAGTACTTTTCCATTTCTTCAAAGTTTGCAAGGTTTCCAGCCAACGTGAGAAGTTGTTGGCTGTTAGGAACAAGGGAAACGTGAAGACCTTCTACAGATATATCAGGAATGCAAGAATGACTGGAGTAAGATCAGGCCAATCAAAGATGGCTTTGGAAAGTTGTGTGTGGAATCTGAGGACATAACTGAAGTGCTTAATGAATACTTTTCGTCAGTTTTCACTTTGGAAAAGGGAAATGTTTGTGAGAATGCAGAGATGCAGACTACAAGAATTGATGGGATTACGCTTGACAAAGTGGAAGTTTTAGCAATTTTGGAAGATCTGAAAATAGTTAAGACCCCTGGGCTAGACGGGGTTTATCCTCGAATTCTCGGGGAAGCCAGTGAACAGATTGCAGAGCCCTATGCTTCGATCTTTATGCCACCATTCCCGACAGGAGTAGTGCCAGAAAACTGGATGATAACAAACGTTGTTACCTTGTTTAAGAAAGAGAGTCGGGACAACACTGATCATTATAGGCCAGTGAGCCTTACAGTGGGTTATAAGAGTTACGATATATGAGCATCTGGAAAGGAATGATTTGATTAGGGATAGTCAACACAGTTTTGTGAAGTGTGGGTCGTGTCTCACTAACCTTATTGAGTTCTTCGAGAAGGTGACAAAACAGGTGGATGAAGGTCAGTCAGTTGATGTAGCGTATTTGGACTTCAGTAAGGCGTTTGATAGGATTCCACGTTGTAGTCTATTGTACAAAATATGGAGTTTCGGGATTGAAGGTGATTTAATGGTTTGGATCAGAAATCGGCTAGCTTAAAGAAGATAGGGGATGGTGCTCGAATAGGAATGTTCATCCTGGTTCTTGGTTATCAGTGGCATGCCGCAAGGATCTGGTCTGGGGGCACTGCTATTTGTCATTTTTATAAATGATCTGGATGTGGGCGCTAAAGGATGAGTTAGTAAATTTGCGGATGACACTAAGGTAGGCAGAGTTGTGGTTAGTGCCAAAGGATGCTGTGGGCTACAGAGGGACACAGTTAAGATGCAGAGCTGGGCTGAGAAGTGGGAAATGGAGATTAATGTGGAAAAAGTGTGAGGTGGCTCACTTCAAAGAAGTAATGGGTACGCAGAGTACTGGACTTGAGGTAAAATTTTTGGCAGTGTAGATGAACAGACCGATCTCGGTGTCCAGGTGCATAAATCCCTGAAAAATGTCACCCAGTTTGATAGGGTTGTTAAGAGGGCATATGGTGTATTCGCGTTTATTGGTAGGGAGATTGAGCTTCATAGCCACAAGATCATGCTTCAACTGTCCAAGATATTGGTAAGGCCGCACCTGGAATATTGCATGCAGTTCTGGTCACCGCACTATCAGAAGGATGTTGAAGCTTTGGAAAGGGTTCAGAGGACATTTACTAGGATGTTGCCTGGTATGGAAGGAAGGTCTTTTGAAGAAAGGCTGAGGGAATTGAGGCTGTTTCCGTGGGAGAGAAGAAAGTTGAGAGGCGACTTAATCAAAATGTATCAGCTCATAACATGGTTAGATAGGGTGGGCAGTGAGAGCCTTTTTCCTCGGATGGTGAAGGCTAACATGAGGGAACTGAGCTTAAACTGAGGGCTGTTAGATTTAGAACAGATATTCGGGGTAGTTTCTTCACTCAGAGATTACTAGGGGCGTGAAATAGCCTGCCTGCAGTAGTAGACTCGCCGAAGTTAAGAGCATTTAAATGGGCATTGGGAATACGTTTAGATAATAATGGAATGGTGTAGGTTACATGAGCATCAGAGTATTTTCACAGTTCTGTAAAGTATTGAGGCCCGAAGTGTCTGCACTGCGCTGTAATGTTCTATGTTCGATGTTCTATGTTACCTCGCCAATCTGTGCATTCCAAATTCTCTCTACGTGTTGAATGACACTCTGAACCTCATGCTCCTGTCGTGATTGACTCCTCAACCAAGGGGGAGGGGGAGGTGTTCTCTATTAAAACTTCCCATACCACTCGTAAACGTATACACGTAAATCATACCCATTATGTCTTCTCTTTATTGAAGAAAACGATCCAAACCTATCTAGGGTCGTAACATAGCTCAATTTGTCTGTCCCAGGCAACATCTAGTGAACCTTCCCTCTCTTCCCTCTGATCCTATCACATTCTTCCTGCCATGACAAGACCAGAACTGGACATTGTACTCCAAACCTGGCCTGACTGACGCTTTGTACAAATCCAAAATTACTTCTTTATGCTCTATGGCACGACAGATGAAAACAAGTGTGCCATAACACTACTTCATCTTGTTTCTTCTTCCAAAGCATATTATCTCGCACTTATCAGGGTTAATTATCATCTGTCTTAGGTCTCCAATCACCCAATAGGATCTTCACTATTTACCACTCTTCCAAATGTGGTGTCTTCTGCAAGTTTGCTTCATATTCCTCCTCCCCCCACATTCTTATCTGAATGTTTTGTGTATCCAACGAACAATAAGTGTCCTTAAATTGCTCCGAGTGGTGCACTGTTGCACAGAAGGCTCCAGTGATCCAAACAGCCTTCTATCATTGTCTTTGGGTTCTATTACAGAGCCAGTTTCTGATCTGGTGTGAAAGCTTTCGCTCAGGTCCATGTGCTTTAACTGTTTCAAATAATGTACAGTAAGAGGTCTTTCAAAAGCTTTGCTGCAATCCATATATAAACTACATCAACTGATCTCCTGTTGTCCACACATTTTATTGCATTTTCAAAAAGTTCCAACAAATTTGTTCGGCATGACATCCCTCTGAGAAAGCCATGTTTACTATTCTCTGCCCTCTATTGCCTGTTCTCACAACTATGTAGTCTACTCTGTCATGAAAGTCCCATGATAGAACATTAATTCCTTTACTGAAGTTTACTCAGTCTGACAACGAATGTATCAAATAGCGCACAATTGCCGGTGCCTTGATATTACAGAAAACTTACCGGGACTTTTTTTGTCGACGTGACTAATTTTTCAAAAAAAAATTCTCCACTAATTGCAGGTATCTCTGAAATAATAGCGGACCCGGTAGACTATGACATCGAAGAAAACGAACGAGAAAATTTCGTTGGAGATGCCAACAGTTCATTATCCATTATGACGTTTGTCGTCCTGTTTATTCTCAGTACGCTGTACAGCACATTTGTAACTGTGCTTAAGGTAATAACACATTTTAATAGCTATGTTACATTCGGCTTTCATAGATGAAATCATGTTAATCTGCACATAATAATGCAGAGATGTTATTCAAAAAAATCATTAATCCTCTTCAAATGAATGACATTGATCTTGAGTGATTAACTGCCGTCTTGAATAATGTCCTCATGGGATGATTGCACAGAGGAATGCAAGCACACATTTAAAAAAATGCGGGATTTAGGAACCAAAATATGTCAGTCATGAAATAATGCTTCACGCGTAGTGTCAGCTCATAAAAGGGTAGAAAACGGTTTTTTAAAAAAAGGTAATTCATACTTGCTGGAAATAAGCTAGACATGGTGAAATATATTGAGACCCGAGAGTATAAAGGTAAAAACATAATAGATGGAAAGAAGTTCAGCACAAATTGTTTCAAATAATTCTTCATCTCCGTGAAGGAATGAGGAAAATATTTGTTAATGAATGGGATTAACTAATTAGTTTAGTTTCGATTAGTTTAGTTCAGATTAGTTAATGAATCAGATTAATTAGTGACAGATCAAAGTGAATTTATAGGAAAAGCATAGGTATGAGAGGCGACTTTATTTGTAACATGCAGGATTCTTCCAGATCTTTACAGGATAGATGCAGAAATATTTAAAAAAAATATTATAAAACCAGATTCTAGTCCACCAGTTGCATTTGGAACCACGAGCTTTCAGAGCTCTGCTCCTGTGAAGTGTGATTTTTAGCTTTATCCACCCCACTCCAATACCAAATTCTCGACATCATGCAGAAAGATTGTTTGACTTGGTGGTGGATTAATACAGTCACAGAACGCACAAACGGAATTTCTACAGAGTTGTGCCAATCTAATTATTCTAACCGCATATTCCAGCATTTGAGTTGTATGTTAGAATTCTTGAAGTGCTCATCCACGTAAACATTAAAAAGTTCTTTTTCTCACTTCTACTACCCTCCGAGGCATTGCCCTGCAGATGCGCACTACCGTCTGGCTGAACAAATACTTCATAAAATTCATTCTAATACACCTACCCACCATTTTCAATTATGTTCCTTCCTTACTGAACACCTAATTAAAGATAACAACAGTTTCCCATCTACCCTGGCCATGCCACTTGTAGTCATATATATCTCAATCACGTTCCCCCATCTGTTTCCTCTGTTGTAAAGAAAACAACCTGGATGAACAAAGCATCTGTTAATATTTAGAGCTCTCCAGCGCTGCTTAATCTTCCACAAACTCCCTCCACTTAAAAAAATTGGTGTTGTGTTGTAAACAGAACTACACACAGTAATCCAGCTGTGGACTCACCAAAGTTTTGTAAAACTCTAACATAACCGCCCTGATCTCACATCTCTAAAATAAAGGCAAGGGTCCAGAATGTCTTCTTAAAAAAAGGCACTCGACATCCACACAATTTTGAGTGGGCGACTTCAACATCTCCAGCGTCTTTTATAAGAGGAAATGGTTCATCACATCACTCCCTATTATGTTAGCACTAATTAATACTGTTACCAAGCATACTTCTGTACTCTGTGACCATCATCATCAATATCACCATTAGATAATGATGATTGAGTTACCAGTTCAATACAAAAGTTTGATGCATCTCAAGAGTTATCCTGTTTCACTGCATTTCGCTCAGAACTAATTTCAGACACCTTGTGTCATTCACCTTAATAGAAATCCACCATGATCACGGCAACCATCCAAAATCCATTTGATGTTTGAATGCACGACATTGTTCAAGTGACTCTGTGTTATGCAGAATCTACCACCAATTTATCCTTCTTGCCGTATGTCCTCTGCAGCCAAACATAAAGTTAAGAATTCAGTGTAACTATAACAGGATGACCCGCTCAATGTGTCCCACACATAGCCTTGAATTAGGAATCTGTAATCTATTAATAAAAAACAAACAAATACAGAAGTTCTGAAGAAAGTTCACTGCACCTGCAGCATTAAATCTGGTTTCACTGTACATGCTGCCGGAGGTTTTCCATCAATTTCAAAATTTGTTTTTGATTTCGAGTATCCACAGATATTTAGCTTTTTCATTAATGAAAATGCTTTGGCTGAGAAAAGAAATCCTGCATGACAATTGGTTGCTTCGCAAGTAGGTGAAAGCCTCATTACACGGGGCACCCAATTGAAATGGAGAAGAAGATTCATAGATTTTGTTTTGAGATTTTCAAGGAATAGTCAAGGGCCTTATTATAATTTTATGTTTAATCTCTTGTGCTTAAATAACACACACAGACATATGGTCCCGTCAGTTCATTTTTCCAACTTTGCTAGAACATTGAATACTGTTTCTCCTGGAATTTCCCACTCTAACTTTAGAAACTTGATTCTCGGCAGATTGTCGATATATGCTGCAGAGTGCACTTTTACATTTTGTCCTCAACTGGCCTCTGAAACACGTAATTGCCCCAGCATTACTGCACCGGCGGTCACTTTGTCAACTGCAAGCACGGTTTTCAGTGAGGCCATTCCAAGTTGCAGGCAGGATGATGGCATCGAGTGAAAATTAATTCAATTAATTTATTAACAGGAACTCAGAATTTGCTGATGTTTTGTAATCAAATTTGAACCGTCTTCGCCAACTGTAAACAACCTTTGCCAAAAGAGAGAAAATGCTGGAAAATCTCAGCAAATTTGGCAGCATCTGTGAGAAGAGAAAAGAGCTGACGTTTCGGGTCTAAATGACCCTTTGTCAAAGCTAAAAAAGGGGAGAAATAGGGAGGTATTTATACTAGGCTGAGAGAAGCAAAGGTAGCAATAAAGAGGCGATAATGACAGTGCATAGAGAGATTATAGGGAGATTAGGAGCTGTGAATGGGGGAGCGAGAGCAAGAGAGACAATCAAGAAATAAGAGGTACATAACAGTGAAAAAATAGAAAAAAAGATAAATAAAATAAATGAAATGAAATTATGGAGCAGAATGAAAACAGAGGGGTCGAGAAGGGACAATCATCTGATGGTGTTGAATTCAATGTTGAGACCGGCAGGCTGTAACGGGCCTAGTCGGAAGGTGAACTGCTGTTCCTCCAGTTTGTGTTGAGCTTCACTGGAACATTGCAGCAGGCCAAGGACAGACATGTGGGCATGGGAGCAGGATTGTGTGTTGAAGTGGCAAGCTACGGGCAGGTCCGGGACCTGATTGCGCACAGATATGGCTCCAGAAGCAAAGGTAGCAACAAAGAGGTGATAATGATAGTGTAAATAGTATAAATACCTCTCTTATTCTCCCTTTTTTTAAGCTTTGAGAAAGGGTCAGTTAGACTCGAAACGACAGCTTTCTTCTCTCCTTACAGATGCTGCCAGACTTGCTGGGATTTTCCAGCATTTTCTCTTTTTTTTGGTTTCAGATTCCAGCATCCGCAGTAATTTGCTTTTTTCTTACATTTGCCCACACGGGCCGTGATCTAACTTTATTTCCTTGTACTCGTTTGATTTGCTAAATTGCCAGAGAATTTCTCTGCGCAGTATTTGCTATGCTACTGAACTTAATCTCCTCTACAAAACATGAATCTATGCTTCATTTATTTTTCTTCCAAGTCCACATTTCTCTTTGTCCGTTGCATACTTGAAGAAACGTCTAACAGAGTTGAGGTTACCTGGGCATGGAGTTTTGTCAATCCTTTCCAGATCACAAAACATACCATTCGATTTCACAATGATAGTCTGCGTTTTGCCTTTTGTGTATGCTTCAGAATATTAAACGTTTTTATAGATTTTCTTCTCGTAATTATTGGACTTTTGCTCTCTGCAGGTGAACTGACCATCACTGCTGAAAACAATTACTTCTGATTTCATTGAAAGCTTGTGTACGAAGCTCCATCAGATGCTGATTAGAAATGGCATTGAATTGATTTTTGCTCTCAATCATATCGGCCCTTCCACGGTATCACTTCAACGTGTATTCTTATGTGATCTCAACTCAGGAATGAGAACTACTTGCATATTCTTGGTCATTAACGTTTGCCTTCACGCTTTCTTTTTTAAGTGTTGGTGTTAAAGAAACTGCTACAAGCTGAGGAAATCACTTTTCCCCATTTGAATAAGCTGAAGACGAATCTTTGAAAGTTGCCAATTTTCGGCAACATTTTGAAAAAAATGAAGTGCATCCTATGTTACTCACCTGCTAGAGATGTGTTCAATACATCTTTGAGAAAAGTAACCAGAGAAACCTTCCAAACAGGCACGCGATCAAGTATAGAATTCTCACCCAAGAGCATTAGATAGATAAAAAGCCTATTAATTTGACAGAATGTCGAGTCATTACTATAGAAGAAATAGAAAATGCATTTTCCAAGTCTTGGAAACAAATCTACCAGTATCAATGTTTTTTCCCCACTGTTGTCATTAATTATCTGACAGTGACAGCCGACATTTCCTCTGATCAGCATTTCTATTTGCGAAGTGATAAGGCTATCAGTGCTGAGTTTGAGCAATCGCTTCGTTTGCTAGAACCAGCAGAGGGAACGATTGAGAATATCTTCAGGATATTTCGAGATACAGAGCCCAGAGAACACTTAATCAAAATTCTTGAGTGTAGCATACAATTTGATTCCACCTTAAAAAAGTCACAGGATTTCACATTCTCATAGAAATTCAATGGACGCTGTACGCTGCCATTACTACCCGTAATACCACATATGTGGAAATGTGTTCAAATATAATTGCTTATTTCAAACAATGGTTACGAATTCCCAGAAACATTGTTGTTATGAGACAATAGGCGCACTAAAGCAATCTCATGAAGGGCTATTTTCAAACAGAGTTCAAATAATTCATTGTCTCTCTCTACTAACAAAAACAAAGGAAGTCTAATTGGTACCAGATACTGTGTAACATCACAGTTAATAATTAAATGACTGATTTCTGTGCTGTTTATTTTGCTGCAAACCTTCCAAGTTGCAATGAAAGTGATTACATGTAAGAGAATACATTCTGTTTTGAGTTGATCAGAAATTCATTCTTGAAATTAATGAGCCATTCAAACCCTTGTAAGCTCTTTTGCTTGCACAGTACCTTCACTCTATTCCCACATGTGTTTTCAAGTCTTTGAGTTAATTTTATTGACAAGACAGCAATTCTTATGATTTTCAAAATAAAGAAAGTGTCAGAAACAGTTGAAACTGTTCTACATTTGTGCAAACTGTAGAAATGAAATGCTGCCAAGAATAGATGTCACTGTTGTAATATAATTTAGCTATTGCCTTCATATTCTGTTAAGGCATTGGTGTGAAATATCTACTCCATATTGCCAATCATTTATATGTTGTTGAAATCCTGACCTTCAATCTAACATGTTTTCAAAATGTAATGTTATTCAGTCCGTTCCACTGATTACGTCAGTATTCACATATGTTCGCCTCATAAATGATTTTCCTTTTGCAAATAAAATCAGTTTTTAATTAAGCAACCGATGTGCAGAGCTTTATTCCTTTACTTTCAAAGTTTGCTGGCCGTAACAATCGTCAGATTGAATTGAAACTCAATCCTGTAAAGTGGGAAGCATTGACACTATCAAACCTTATTGCCCATCTATAAACCGTCCTTGCGAGATCATACGTTTTTATCTGCTACAATCTCTGTTAAATAGGGGACTGCAAAAGTATGTCAGGATGTTAACTGAATTGAAGGGGTATTGGCAAGCACTGTTTGATCCCTTGCAATGTATGTCCTTGCATTTATGCAGAGTAGAGCAACGAGGCTTGATAATTATCATGCAACAAAGATGAGGGATAAAACGTCATTGAATTACTGCCACAGATATTAATCATCAACGGAATCTAGTCTTCAGTTCTAAAGTCTTCATGAAAGACAGTAAGAATTACATCTATCTGTAATGAATCAGAAACGCTATTCAGTAATGAATGAATCAATTATTGAAGACTAATCAGCAGATCTTGATACCTTGGCACTGGAAATTACTACCCAAGGTCCATAAACTTGACTACCCTTGCTGCCCGATCATCTCAGTCTGCTCCTGTCCAACTGAACTAATCTCCACATACCTACTGACTGTCCTATTCTTCTGGTCTAGGAACTCCCCACATACATTTGGACACCATCCACGCCTTCCAACTCCTCCAAGACTTTCGCTTCCCTGGTCCCCGAAGCCTCATTTTCACCATGGTCGTCCATAGGGACAATAGAACTCCATCTGCCATGACGAAGGCCTCCAAGCCCTCCATTTCTGCCTCTACAGATATCTCCACTAGTCGCCTTCCACGAACACTCCCATTCATTTGGCTGAACTGACCCTCACCGTGAATAATTTCTTTTTTGAATCCTCCCACTTTCTCCAGACAAAGGGGTAGCCATGGGCACCCGCATGGGCCACAGCAATGTCTGTCTCTTCGTCGGTTATGTTCTACAGTTTCACTGGTTCCATTTGCCACCTTTTCCTCCGCCACATTGATGAGTGTATCAGAACCACCTCGAGCTCCCACGACGAGGTTGAACAGTTTGTCAACTTCACTGACACATTTCGCCCTGACCTGAATTTCACCTGGACCATCTCAGATGCCCAACCTCCCCCCCCCCGCCCTTGCAGGACATCTGCACCTCCATTAACGGTGACTGACTCAAGACTGACATCACCTACAAACCTATCAACTCCCACTGCTCCCTGGACTAAATCACCTCCCAATTTGCCTGCTGTAAAATCCCTAACACTTATTCCCACTTGTTCCGCCTCTGCTGCATCTGCTCCCAGGAGAACCAGTTCCACCACAGAACAAACCAGATGGCCTCTGTTTTTGAAGTCAACAACTTTCCATTCCATGTGATTGAGGATGCTCTCCAACGCATCTCATCCATTTCTCGGACCTCTCGATCACCCCACCCCTCCAACTGCAACAAAGACAGATATCCCCCCGGTCCTCACGTTCAACCCCACCAACCTCTGTACACATTTCATCATTCTCCTGCATTTCCATCACGAACAAATGAACCCCACTAACAGAGATAAATATCCCTCCCCACCCCATCCACTTTCCAGAAAGACCGTTCCCTCTGCAACTCCCTTGCCAATTCCACCCCCCTCCAACTCACCTTCCTCTCCCGGCACCTTCCCGTGTCAACGCAGGAATTGCAAAACTTGCACCCACACCTACCCTCTCACCTCCGACCAACGCTCCAAAGGAGCCTTCCACATTCATCAGAGTTTTACCTGCGTTTCTACACATGTTGTTTACTCTGTCCGTTGCTCCCGAGTTTGTCTCCTCGACATTGGAATGACAGGAGGCCTACTTGCAGAGCACTTCAGATAACATCTCCAGGACACCGAAAGCAACCAACACCACTGCCCCACGGCCGAACACATCAACACCTCTCCCATTCCACCAAGGGCATTCAGGTCCTGGGCCTTGTCCATCGCCACTCCTTAACCACCCGACGCATGGAGGAAGAACGCCACATCTTCTGTCTTGGGACCCTACAACCACACGGCATCAATGTGGATTTTACCAGTTTCCTCTTTTCCGCTCCCCCACCTTATCCCTGTTGCAAACATCCAAATCAGCAGTACGGTCATAACTGGTCTGATCTGTCTGCCCTCCTCTCTGAGCTATCACCATTACCCCTATGTTCGTCTATGCATCACACTGTCAGCTACAGTTCACCCAGCCAACCTCCCTCCCATCTATCCCTCCACCCCATCGGCTCATTGCCCAAATACTGTTGAAGAGCGTTTGCCCGAAACTTTGAGCCTCCTGCTCCTCAGCTGCTGCCTGACTTACAGTAATTTTCCAACACCACACGTTCGACTGGATATTACGTATTGTGTTTAATTTATTAATTTACGTTGTATGAGTGCAATTGTGTTTATCAATGGGAGAACACAGAGATTTTATATTCTGCAGTGGGAAATTCCTGCCTTCCCAAAGCTGAAGGTTCTGATCAATAAATTTGGCCTGACTGAGATAGCAATGGTCCCGAGACGATATTTAAAAGTGTTTTTACAATGTCTTGTGAACAATTGTATGAGATTTCACTCCACAGTGTTACTGCAATTAGCCACATTGTCAGTCTTCAGTAGCCTTAGACAAATCGTGAATTTTCGGTGGCATATCTTGCCATGATAAGAAAGCTGAGAGTCCAAAGATTTCGTGACATTATTAAGTAGTTCATTCTTAATGAAATTCCTTACTGCCTTAAGTCTAGTTTCAAGGCAGGCCTCATGTCAGCTGTTTCCAACATAATAACGTTTGCAACAATATCTTCATTTCATGCATTTCCTGAGCATGGTAAATGGTTCAACAGCTCTTGTATCGAAACATTAAGAGATTCAAGTGGTATCAGCCTACGAAATCAAATTTGAGTCAGTGATTTTCGATAGTTATTGGCGATGCATTCATTCAAGTATCATCAACGTTATTGGAATAGGTCAAAGTGATCGTCCATTATATTTCATGCAAAATCGTCAACGTTACACATGCCTACCATTTTTTAGCGGAAAATGGGCATAAGTGACATAACATTGGGCTTCAGAGAAGTGATGTTAACATCTTACAGAGCCCAGTAACACACGTGCAAAACAACCGAATGGGTAACATTAATTTCAATAGCCTTAAAACGATGGGAATACATTCCAGAAACAATGACGTTGAATCTTCCATACTATGTCCCTGATTGGTATGATGGTCAGATTATGAGAGTCTTTGTCCAGTTTCACCAAACTGCATTTTTCTAATTATAGATGACAAACGAAAACCTGTCAGCAAATTTGCCATGTACGATTTCTTCCCTCACTTACCACAGTCAAACTGGCGATTTCAATTGAGTAATAAAACAGCGCAACTCAATTGAAATTGTTCAGTTTTTTTAATCTCAGGTGATAACTTAAAGCCACGACCTTTCCTTACTTCGAAACTAAGCCGTATTTAATGGAATTTCGACAGAAAGTTACACTGTGCAACATGATCAGAAACCAGTTTATACTTTGTTATCGTGGTGCACTTCTGTAAAGGAGAATGGGTTTATGTCACTGCATTTTACTCCACTTAGAGACTAACGCTAGCTATTGCATGTCTGAGGAACAGGAGGAGACATCTCAGATTGCATAGACAGTAATTCTGTTCATTTAGATCGCAAATAACGTCTGGCAGAAAAGTTCAAAAACCTTAATTCTATATACCCTGTCACCGTTGTTAACACATATCCACCTATCTCATTGGAAAAGCTTAACTTGCCAGTAACCATTAGCTTTCGAGAGTTAATAGCACAGTGTGTGTCATAATTGTTTCCAAGTTCACTCCAGAATGGCCTATGTATAGTTAAAACTACTGCTAGCTTATTCTTGTACGATCCAACAAGAAGATAGGTTAGTTAATTATGCCGACACAATAAATATATTTTATGTAGTGTCTGATCCCAACATCCATACATTGCCCATGTATAGGTGTGAAAAGTGTGCTGGTTGCTTAGCAATTCAACTGTGATTGGCCGATACATTGCCATTCAGAAAACAATGCACAGCTAAACTCTTGTCGTGTTCCTGCGCAATCACCAAAGACGTTAGTATAATGGAAAAATCAATTGGCAATACTTACTATATTTATTATTCTGTTAAGTTTGCTATTGTTCTGTTATAAAGCAATTCTGTCTTTATTTTGTTGCATTTCAACGACAGTGAATGAATAAAGTTTGTGTTGTATTTTAATTTCGGAAGGTCTACCTACCGAATTGTCTCTGGAATGCAACGCGTTATATTTACCTTTAAAATAATAAAATAGTTAGTGCTGAGACTAGACAAACACCAAACTGCACAAATCCCTTTGAACTGCACTTGTTGCACAGCCTTCTGTGCCCTGGAATGATTCTTAAGTGTTATGAGACTGCCTCCACCACCCTCTCAGGCCAATATTACATATTCCTACACCCTCTGGGTAGAAGAAATTGATCTCAGAACAACTTCAAGCCGCTTACTCGTCATTTTGCATTTATGCCATATGGTGTTAAGTACGCGGACCATAGAGAAAATAAAATCTCATAATTTCACATGTTGGGGCGGCACGGTGGCTCAGTGATTAGCACTTCTGCCTCA
Source organism: Chiloscyllium plagiosum (assembly GCF_004010195.1). Lineage (NCBI taxonomy): Eukaryota > Metazoa > Chordata > Chondrichthyes > Orectolobiformes > Hemiscylliidae > Chiloscyllium > Chiloscyllium plagiosum. The sequence goes on from NC_057753.1 coordinate 606,086, forward strand.
CAGCGTCATCAAATTGCTCTCCCGCAGACAAGCCCTGCCTGTTCAGTCTCTCCTCATGACTTTCATGCCAACTAACATCCTGGCGAATCTCGGTATACCTCCTGTCAACTGTTTTGAGATCCTTTTTGCAGTGTGACAACCAGAACTGAACACAATATTCTATCTCTGATCTAAGTAATTTCTCTTCTAAAGCTGTAGCAATACTTAGGTTCTCCTATTGTTCTACGCCTTGGTCTTTGAGGGCAAGCGTCCCATATTCCTTGTTTACCACTGCAAATGTCCATGCAACTTCAGTGATCTATAGACGTATATACCAAGCTCCCTGTGTTCCTCAGTGTTACCTCGGGTTGCATGATTCGTGATACATGTCTTTCCATTTTGCAATCTCCCGAAATGCATCAAGTCCCATTACTTAGAATTAAATTTCATCTGTCACTGTTCCACCCGATTTCCCAGATTATCAATATTAGACTCTGCTCCGAGACAGTTCTGCTCACTACCAACGACATCAACAATTGTCGAGTCATCCAAAAACAATCTAATTAGTGCTTCTATGTTCATATTCAATCATTAACGCATACGATCAGTAAAGATCCCAGCATGGATATAGGATCCCTAAACAGACTGTCATAAATAAAAAGGCCATTGACAACGCTCAAGGCCGGTCAATGAGCACTGCAGCCCGCAGAATCATCACAAACAGTACCATTCCCAACCGAAAGTGCTCTTTGAGACAACTGAACAGTTTTTATTCCCCACAAGCAATCCTGCTTTGCATTGTTTTATCTGCTTAGTTTCAGAGATGATATTACACACCTCTGGAGCAGACAGAGCTGAACTCAGGCCTCAACATCCCAGAGATAGGGACACTATCACTGTACCGAAAAATGTGTTGCTAGAAAAGTGCAACAGGTCAGGCAGCATCCAAGGAGCAGGAGAATCAACGTTTCGGGCATAAGCCCTTCTTCAGGAATTCTGGGGTTATTTCCGAAACGTCGATTCTCCTGCTCCTTGGATGCTGCCTGACCTGCTGCGCTTTTCCAGCAACACATTTTTCGGCACTTATCTCCAGCATCTGCAGTCCTTACTTTCTCTCACTATCACTGTACTGCAAGGCTCTAAATATATTTTGTCTATGTTTTCGAATCAACCTGTTCAGTTATGCTATTGCCCACATTCAAAAGAATTATTTTTTGCACCCGAGCCTTCTGGTTCAGAGGTACCTATTTGAATACGTTAATTTAAATCTACAGAGATATGATTAAACACCAGCAGGTGGAATTTGAAACGAGGAATTGAATCGATTTGAACCCACAGCTTTTGTGCGACAAGAGCGTGATACTTTACACATTCATTTCAACTTATTCAATCAAGCTATTCAAAGATGCTAATCTGCACCTCTGGAGCAGGTGGGACTTCAACTAGGACCTGCTGGTTTCGAGATATCTCTTCACATTGTTGTAGGAATTTCCTCATTAAACTGTTCACAGGTATTATGACAAACCCCTTGAGCAAATTGGACTTGGCCTCTGAGCTTCCTGATTCAAAGGCATGAACACTGGCACTTCACAACAAGAGCGCTCATTCTTTACAATTGTTTGGACAATGGTGGGGCGGGGAGGGGGAGAGGATCCTGAATATTCCGGAGGAGGCCTGTAAGCTCTTTTGCATTGAATGTGTTTCTTCCAAATTAAAAGAAGTGGTGAGCTGGTGTGCGTGTATAATCATGTACTAGCTGAAAAAAACATTCTATTCACGCGCACTTCCCGCTGCCACATTGCAATACATACCACGCATAGATATTTGGACGGAACGTACTGTCAGCTCTAAGAAAGTTGCTTGTTTAATGCAGAAAGGGCATGAAGGAGAAAGCGACAGACTTGAGAGATAGAGCGAGAGGAGATTGATCGTAGATGGGTACTGAGAGGGTGGGTGAAAACTCGAGGTATGGTTTAAAGGATGGCAAGCAATGAGAAAAAGGTGGAGAGAGTCAGAGGGAAACAGTGAAAACTGGAGGTCGAAAGGAAAAACTGTGCTGGTGTGCAAAAGAGACAGTGTGAGCGAGAAGGAGAGAGAGAGAGAGAGAGACAGTTAGTGAGAAAGAAAGCATGGAAAGAGTAGGAACCATATACTTCTGAGTCTTACTTTTGTAAGTTAAAACAAATTTGCGCCATTCTTTCCTCCATGGTAATTGCTTGGTTTTGGATGCAGCCAACAATGTAGTGTCTCCTCGATAATCTATTTTAACAACACAGAATCTGCTTCTGAACTCTCAAGTAACTTTTCTTTGCCCAGTTCAAGAACAGTTTATTTTATTTATAAATTAAGAATTTCCATTTTGTTCCATTCATTATGTTTCACTCACCCACTTATAATTGCAAGTAATGTCTTTAAATCCTTCAGGCCTATTTGGAAATAAGATCACAGTCTCGCAGATAATATTAATTCGAGGGTGAAGCCAAAACGTATTTTCAGACACATCTGTCACCAGTTCTAAGATATCAAAGATGCAATAGTCTGAAATCCAAGGAATGCAGATTTGGGATTTTCGGAAGAGGTTGGCGAAATTTCCATAGAAAAATAATAATGGGGCAGCATTGAAGGTGATTAAGCACCATCAATAACATTTCAAAGTTGAAGTTAATCTCGACAAGAATCGCGTAGTCAATGAAGGAAATACGCAACAAATGACGTGGGATACAACAGGGAGTGTACGGGCATTCAAATGTGGTTTACAAATCGGAGACTATTGGAAGAATCTGGTGAAATATTTTTAAACACGGTATGAAGCGTTCACACTACAGGAGCCGAGGACAGGGAGAAGAGAAGACAGAGGTTGAAATTCAATTTGTAATGAATCTTGTGATGACAGGTATTTGGAATTGATAGACGTTTCGATCAGTAATGGAATGGAAAAAGGCAAGAAAATGGAGTTGAGAATCAACAGTGGCTACATTGAATAACCGGAGCAGACTGGAAGAGCTAATAATCTACCTCTGTTGCTGCATCTGATCTTCTTGGCGTTAATATTAGCACTCTGAACATCCATCGTATTTGGATAAAGTTTGTGTACCTAATATTAAATATTTCCTCGTGATTCTCACTTTAAAACATATTGGGGATGCATTTTAATTGTTTCGACAGCCTTTTTTCTCCTGAGAACCAAGTAACAGAATAGTTAATACGGTACATTTCCAAACATGTCTCACTGTTGTAAAGTGACAAGAAACATGTGCCGAAGGATGCACGAAATCTACAGATGTGATGCTTTGTATCCACTTTTTTGGATTGGCTGGTTAAGACAGCTTCATTTCGGCACTGGAATGGGTGAGACTGTCAGTCAATTTTAAGAATTCACACTTGATCTAGCTCACATAGGCCATAAAGCCAAAAACTGAACAATTACAGTTAGTTTAATCAATGAACATTTGCAACATCAGCATGGAAACTGTCACTTCACATTTTATTCCAGAAACTCCAAATTGGCGGAAAGATCACCAAATATATTGCTGAAAATGTTACACCACTTCATTCAAGATAGGGAGAATTACATAACCAGATATAACGACAGAAAACTCGCAATAATATCCATAACGTTTTTACACATCTTGGAACTGTTGTAATACATATCTATTCCTGATTATTTTTCGGTGTTTGCCATGAGACGGACATTTCTGTCAACACAATGAACAATTTCATTAAAAGGAGTTGGCCAAAACAGACAGCAACCATTGTGTGTGAAATCATCTGCAGCGACTTAGAAGACATTACTACATTCTTCCAAGTAGATAGGAGTAAGAGAACGGAAGAGTAAGAGTAAGTGGCAACTAGAAATCCTCAGTGGAATGGAAGCAAATTCATCACTGTGAGCAAGCATCAAGTAATGGTAGCGGATTGGGAAAAACTATGAAATACCAATATCAGCCAAAAATTTCTCTTGGGCCAGAGCACTGGAGGAAAGTCACGCAGACATACTACGACGCGGAAACTCCACACAGTTTGTCACCCAATCTGGAATCAAAACAAGTTCCCTGGTGCTCTGAGTTAGCATTGCTAACCATTGATCCCATTGAGTCTGCACGAACCTGGAGAACATTCCATCCAAATCCACCCACACCTTGTCACCAAACAGTATTTTTCTTTTAAATATTGCTAACCAATCTAACCTGCACACGACACGAAAATTTTCTGCATGGCAAATCTACTTAACATGCAGATATTTAGATAGCATAGAAATGCTCATAGACACCGGGAGGCTTACAAACTCCAAACAGACGCTTGTCTAAGCCAGGAATCCAACTCGGGTCCCCGGTGCAGTGTGGCATCAAATATTTCACCCGACACTCTTGGCACGGGGACTCAGTAGTTCAGTGGTGAGCACCGTTGCCTCACAGTATCAGGAAATTAGTTCCTATTCCTCGGGCGAGTATCTATGTGAAATTTGCGCGTTCTCCACATGTCGACGTAGATTTCCTCGCACAGTCCAGAGATTTGCAGATTGGGTGAATTAGCCATGTCATTTGCCCATAGCGTCAAAGAATGTGCAGCTTAGTTGGGGTTCAGTGGCAAGTAAAATGAGCTACTGTTATAACAAATCATTCACTCTCCACATAATTTGCCCATATAAATAGGAATATGCAACATTATAATTTTGACCTTGTTCATTCTGTAAATATTAATCTGAATATGCTACAAATGATTGCATCCCGTCAGTTACTGTCATTTTCTTTAAAGCTGATCGACTCTACCTTCTGGTAATTGAACATGAGAAGGAGGTAAAGCTACCAAAATTAAGCATGAGTTTCATCGATGAACAATTGGAGTTATGTGTAAGTCTTTGACGTAGAAGACAATTCTACACCTCCATACGTATACTATGAGAAACAACAACAATTGTGAAATCTGCACAAACAACGGACTCAGCAAAGTATTGTTCTTTTGACAGTTGATGAAATGCGTCCTCATGAATTTTACATTCTGATCTCATCCACAGCCGAGATTAACGCAGAGAAGACGGCTGTCCTGCTCTTATCCTGCAGAAATTTACGTCGGCTGGACGACTAACTACGCACTTTCAGATCCAGGGTACTACAGCCCAGTGGACCGCAGGAGAGAAAATGTTCTAGTTCCAATACTAGTAGACTAAGACTCACTGCAGCAGCGCGATACAGGGGAACCAGCTACTCCTCTTTCGCCCGACACGGCCTTCAGCTGCAAATTAATTAAAATTCAAAATAATTCCGATGGCAAAACCAACGTTAGTTAATGTTTGACATGTTCTAATTTACAGCTTTAAGTCCTGTTCATTATCTGAGCTGTCTACAGAATAGTTTCCTGGAGATGTATTTAACCTTTTACGCCAAAATCTGAGCAACTGTGTCTGATGTGCATATTCTGAAAATCTCATGAATGGTTCACTGGCATTACTAGAGCAAGACAGAATTGTTGAAGTGGCTTTGATAATTGCAAATCATGCAGAAACAAAATCTGAAGACTTCCATACCGGTATTTTGCAAAGATTATTTTACACTTGATTCAATTATGCATACTATCCAGTGTGATATGTGAGCAGTGCAATACGACTGGTGCCCAACGTTTTACGTCCTTTACTGTTGTTTTAATCATTTACTCCTAGATGATCTACAAATCAAGATTTCACACGTGTGTTGATGGCACCTGGCTCTGCCTGAACAGCTTTTATTTTGAATCGGCGGCTTCTCTCTGAATAATGCTTGTATGATACTATGAGTGGACGAGCAGGAGCTCCAACAATGAAACAGTACAGAGACCACCAAAACCAATGTTTTCTGTTCCTGCCAAAACATTAGTTTCAGAATTCCCTAATCCACTCTTCTCTTTGGCCATTGTCCGATGCAAAACCAGGATTCAGAGTATCAGTATCCCAATGGAAACCGAGCTTTCTCCAAGCATTATTGACTCCACTACAACGACTGGTTTCTTGCCACTTTGAAATTTCAGTCGACTCTCTCTGCTCACAAGTTGCTGAAAATGTTATTATTTCCTTTGTTACATGTCAATGTGACGACTGAATCTGTCTCCTTGAATAACTCCGATCATCTTGCACGTTCAAAATATTTCTTCAATTTTCGTCCTTCGACATCATTCGTAGGACTTCCATATTTACAGCCATCAAAATGTACACTGAAGTGGCAGAATGAGAACGTGATTAGACTATTAATCCAGATATCCAGGTTGGTGAACTCAGTTGATATCGCACCACAGTTGCTGCTGGAATTGAAAGTTCATTAACAAATCTGGAATTGCTCTTAGCAATAGCGACCATGGGACCATATCTTAAAAAAAACACTGGTTCATTAAGATCCCACTTCATTAAACAAAATCTCCTCGGCCTTATACAAACTGCGCAGGCATTTTCTAAAGTTGTTCTCGAATTGCCACATGAGCCATCCAAATAGTGGGCAATTAGAGTTTGGCGAAAAGTGCTGATGTCTCCATTTTGTGAACAAAACAGAATTGGATGGCACGGTGATTCCGTGGTTAGCACTGCTGCCTTACAGCACCAGGGACCTGGGTTTGATTCCCCCCTCGGTCAACTGTCTGTGTGGAGTTTGCACATTCTCCCTGTGTCTGCGTGGCTTTCCTTCGCGTGCTCTGGTTTCCTCCCACAATCCAAAGATGTGCAGGTCAGGTGAATTGGCCATGCTACATTGCCCACAGTGTTAGGTGCATTAGTTAGGGTTAAATGTAGGGGAGTGAGTTTGGGTGGGTTACTGTTCAGAGGGGCGGTGAGGGCATGTTGGGCCCTCCGCACAGAATTTAATCTAACTTGGAAGACGTTCTTGTTGTCCTGTAATACTGGTGTCTTCTGTATCCCACTTTTCTACTGTCTGATTGATGGCAGTCAATGGCAGTTACGTCAACAACAATAAAAGATTATACGCGTTTCCATGTTTTTAATATGCCTGCTGATCCAATTGTTGTCACAATCGTTGAGTTTCATGCTCATCTCATGGGGGACACAAGATTTTTGATTAATCTCTACTGCTAATACTTCGTATGCACGATGTCAAGATGAAAGAATGTCCTGGAGAATGTGGGCGGCACTGCTGCCTCACAGCGCCTGAGACCCGGGTTCAATTCCCGCCTCAGGCGACTGACTGTGTGGAGTTTGCAAATTCTCTCCGTGTCTGCG
>NC_057753.1:613268-628153 GCF_004010195.1 Chiloscyllium plagiosum
TAATCTAATCTAATCTAATCTAATCTAATCTAAATCTAATCTAATCGAAAGCTCTGGCACAGGTTAATGGATTGATTGGCAAGCTGCAGTCCAGGTGGATCGTTCAGAAAGCTCAGCGTTGTGAGTGGAGAGGATAACAAATCTTTGCATAATAAGTCACAGCGACAATCCGTTATTGCAAGTGTCAGATTTTGCATGGGATTTTGTTGGTTAAAAGTCTCCAATACAAGGTTTGATTTATAGAATGCAAAAAAGGAATGCAAAGAGTTAGCTTATTACAGATGAGATAATCTGTTAACTCAGGGAAGTGCACACCTGTAATTATGTAAGAGAATACACCCTCACTAACCAAATTTGCGCAATACATGCCTGACCTGCCCACAGTCACGCAAAGGTGTCTGAGAATTATTGTGGCAGCAATTCACACTCTGTCCAATGGAACGTAAAAACGTTTATGCTCATGGTAACACGATGATTTTGGCGAACATTTCTTTCTGAGATGTATTATCTGTCCATCCCGGATGGTGTCTTAATAAGTAGACAAGAGTCGGCTTGATGAAATGTTGTACCTGCTAATGCTGGAGCATCCCTCTGTGATTGGGGGAAAAGCTGCTGTTGAATAAGTGTGCATATATCTTTCCTGGTGGCTGGTTTAGAAAGGGAGAGATTTGGAAACATAGGATGTGTCACCTATGTACACAGACAATATTTCTCTGAGTGGGAGAACCGCAGAACATACATAAAATTTCTGCTCTACGTTACACGATCCGAACCCTACCGTTCTAACACCATAAGGATACATTTTTTACACTATTATGGACATCGTGTCAATCAGTATCAGGATGACAAAATTAACAGCTGTGTTTTCAAGAATGGTAAGTTGAAATTTTGCACCACCAAACCTGTGATCGCCAGTTTCATTTCGTCACTCCTATGTCGTATTCTGCTTTCTAGATTAGATTAGATTAGATTACTTACAGTGTAGAAACAGGCCCTTCGGCCCAACAAGTCCACACCGCCCCGCCGAAGCGCAACCCACCCATATCCCTACATTTACCCCTTACCTAACTCTGCGGGCAATTTAGCATGTCCAATTCACCTGACCTGCACATCTTTGGACTGTGGGAGGAAACCGGAGCACCCGGAGGAAACCCACGCAGACACGGGGAGAACGTGCAAACTCCACACAGTCAGTCGCCTGAGGCGGGTATTGAACCCTGGTCTCTGGCGCTGTGAGGCAGCAGTGCTAACCACTGTGCCACCGTGCCGCCCACTACATGAAAAAAATTACAGCAACAACTACCAATTCCTTCTCGAAATCTTGAGGACGTCCTTTAAGTATATTAAAGGAAAAATAACACCTAGAGAGAATAGAACCCTTCATGGACCAAAGTGGACATGTATGTGCAGAATTGCAGGAATGAGCGAGGTTTTCAATGAATATTTCTCCTCTGTGATCACCATGGAGGAAGACGTGAAGAAATTAGAAACTTAGAGAGGATGGCGTGATGGCTTGGGGACAGTCTCTATCGCATGAAGATAAATCTCCTGGTCCTGACCAGATATATCCAAAAATATTGCAAGGAGCTAGAGAAGAAATTTCAGTGAACCCGACTGATATTTCTGCGCCATTGGTAGCCACGGGTGAAGACTGGAGTGTAGCGAATTTGGGCCCATTATTGCAGATGAGCTGCAAAGAGATGGGTAAAAATAAGCTCAACATCTGAGTTGGGTAAGTTACTTGAGAAGATTCGGAGAGATAAGATGCACATGCCGTGGGAAACACAGGATTTGAATAGCTGTCAGCATGGTTTTGCGCGTGAGAGATCATGCTTCACAAATATGCTAGAGTTCTTTGATGAAGTGAACAGGAAGGTTGACAAAGGCAATGCGGTTTACGATGGCACATGATGGGCGGCACGGTGGCACATGGGTTAGCACTGCTGCCTCACAGCGCCAGAGACCCGGGTTCAATTCCCGACTCAGGCGACTGACTGTGTGGAGTTTGCACATTCTCCCCGTGTCTGCCCGGGTTTCCTCCGGGTGCTCCGGTTACCTCCCATAGTCCAAAGATGTGCAGGTCAGGTGAATTGGCCATGCTAAATTGCCTGTAGTGTTAGGTAAAGGGGTAAATGTAGGGGAATGGGTGGGTAGTGCTTCGGCAGGTCGGTGTGGACTTGTTGACCGAAGGGCCTGTTTCCATACTGTAAGTAATCTAAATCTACATGGATTTCAATATCGCATTTGATACGTTTCCATATGTTAGGCTACTCTGGTAGATTAGATGGAATTCGCATGGAATTCAGGGTAAGTTGGAAAATATCGACACAAACTTGGCTTAATGGTAGGAAGCAGAGGGTAATAGTGTCAGGATGCTTGTCGGAGTGGAAGCCTGTGAGTAGTGGAATACCTCAAGGCTCGGTACCGGGCCCATTGCTATGCCTTATCTATATCCATGATTTGGATGAGAATGTACAAGACATGAGTGATACATTTGCTGATTGCACTGAAATAGGTGTGGACAGGAGTGCATCGAAAATTGCAGCAAGACCTTGATCAGCTGGGAAGGTCGGACGTGAAATGGAGTTTAACCTTGATAATTGTGATCGTGTATTTCAGAAAGTCAAAAGAGGGAAGGAGCTTCATGGTGAATGATAGGGCCTTAAGGAGTGAAGTGGAACAGAGGGATCTTGGAGTTCAGGTTCACAGTTCTGTGAAAATGGAGTCACAGATAGACCGGACGTGAAAAAGGCTTTTGGCACACTGACATTCGTCAATCAAGGCATTGAGTATAGAAGTCATGAGGTTATGTTGCAGATATGCAGGTCGTTGGTGAGGCCACACTTGGAGTATTGTGTTCAATTTTTAAAAACTTTTTGTAGGAAGGAAAAAGGTCAGAAGTCATTTACAAGGATGTTTCAAGGACTCAAGAGTCTGAACGAAAGGAAGGGTTGGACAAGCTAGGCTTTTTCTTCTTTCCAGCGAAGGAGACCCAGGAGGGATGTTATAGAGTTGCATATAATCATGCGAGGCATAGATAGGGTGAATGCACGCAGTCATTTCCTCGGGATTGGGGAATGGAGGACTAGAGAGTATCAGTTTAAGATTGGGGGGAAAGTATGAAAAGGAACCAGAGGGAGAACTTTTTCTTTAACGCACAGAGTGGATGTTTATGGAATGAGATGCCAATGGAAGTGATGGAGGCGGGTACGTTATGAATATTTGAAATGTGTATGTTTAAATACATGGTTAGGAAAGGATTCGAAAGATGTGGGCCAAGTGCAGAGAAATGGGGTATTTGTGGATGGAACCTTTGCTCGGCATAGGACATTTTGGACCAAAGGGCCTGTTTACGTGCTGTAGGACTCTATGACTCTCAGTACAGGATGACCCAGAAATCTACGAGTTAGAAGAAGATATATTGGCAAGTGTTAATGAGCATTCATTTCTCGTCTCTGGTTGCTCTTTAGAATGTGGTGGTGAACATCTTCTTTGAATTGTTGCAGTGCCTTTGGTGAAGATACACCACAATATCTTTCAGGAGCACGTTCCAGAATTTTCCCTCAGTGACGTCAGAGGAATTGTAATTGATTTGTCAGTGTCGATGGTGACTGCTGTGGAAGGGAACTTGCAGTTGGTGATGTGCAAGTGCAACTGAAGCCATTGTCATTCTCCATGGAAGTCGAACCAGATAGGAAGTTACTGTTTAAAGTTACTGTTAAAATTTGCACCTTGTTGAATTTCTGTCGTGCGGTTTGCACATTGTTCTTATGGAGTACCATGAAAGAAATGGCAAATGGTGGTGTATTTGCTGCCAATCAAACGACCTGTTTTCTCTGGATGGTGTTAAACCCTCGCGAGTTGTCAGAGTTGACTGACCCAGGCAAATCAAGAATCATCTGAAGGCCGTCGAGATTGGCCATGCACGAGGCACTTCATATAATAACAGAATTCTGACAGATCAAAAAAGGCCATTCGGCCCATCATGTCTGCACACACTGCACACAGTTCCACTGTCTACCACATCGTTGCAATACAGCAGTGGAGCTTTTGCCAAAACCAACCCTCCTAGCATGCAGTTCAGTGGACACTGTTGGACATCGTGATATTGGCAACGTAATGAGCCTGCACATCTTTGGACTGTTGGGGGAATCTACAGCCACAAGGATAACGTACAATCTCGACACAGACAGTCGCCGAAATCGAACCCAGATAGTTATCCCTGAATTGAATTTCATTGAATTGAACTGAATTAGCATTACTATCACATGTTCTCAACCGAGAACAATTGTTTGCAAGTCGCCACATAATGGAGACATCTTAGGTATAAGTCACCAAGATACAGATACTTAAGTATTTGTTATTAAATAGAAAGAAAGGTCTGTCGTATGGATAAGTAGGAAAGTAAAATCATTCCTGTGCTGCTCCTCGCCTTTCTTCATGCATATTTCATTGAACCAGTGTCGAACCCCTTCCATTGCTGTTGTTGCAAATTGGCTCTGCCGAGCTATGAGGTTGCAAGTTTGTTGGAGAAAAGCTCTCTGCTGATACTTCTATGTGCCACTGCACTGATGCCCCGTTTTGTTTTTCGAGATCTGTTCCGAGTCCATCTCGTTTCGCATGACAACTGTACACAATACAATGCAGTTATTCTCACAATGACAATGATTTGTGCTATGATAACATGCCTGTGCACTGGTCTTTCTTACCGATAATGTCATGGCGAGGTCCATTTGCAGCAGGCAACTTCGTGAGGACGAGGTCAATTATATTTTTCCTTCTTGCTGGTCACTCCATTGCGTGCCAACCCAGTTCTCCTTTCAATTCGTGCTCAGCATGGAGGAGTACTGATTTAATTGGTTGATGAGGATCCCTTGCAAAATGTTGACCTGATGCCGTGAGACTTCATGAACGTCAGAGTCAATGTTCTGTACTGTGAGATAAACTCATACCTAACTGATTTCCTGCGTCACAAACTCTGCTGGATATGCCCGAAAAATAGGATATAAATAGCTGAGAGAAGGTGATGGAGGTGTTTGAGACATTTGATTACGTGCATACGGCAATGTCAGGCTCATTTCTGACTCGCCTGTGAAACAGTTTCTTCAATCTGGATCTAACCGTCAGATACAACGTCATGCAGATTCCACAGGGATGAATTTTCTGTTGTCGTTCTTATGCCTTATTTGATGCAATGTATCTGTCTGGCATCAGCTGAGAACATACTGAACATTTTGTGAAACCATTTCGAACTGCAGTTAAAAGTCGATCACGTATCTCAGGGTAATCAACAAGGGACATTAAATACTATATTTCCTTTGCGCCCACATTTCTTAACATAAAAAGGAAAACATATTGTCTTCCATTCTAATATCCCTTATTTCGGTTCAATTTGTAGATCGCCAAAGTGCGTCGAGGAGAAAGACAGCTGAAAGTAGTTAAAGTTTGGTCTTTTTGCAAAGTAAAACATAATAAAGAGCATCGAAAACTATTCGGGTAACTACCAATGAAAAGGGGCAGAAAACCAAGAAATTGCTTTAAATAACTTAAATCTCTCTTAAAGACAAACTAGTTATATTAAATACAAGGATGATCTTTTCTCATATGTGGGCGGCACGGTGGCACAGTGGTTAGCACTGCTGCCTCACAGCGCCAGAGACCCGGATTCAATTCCCACCTAGGCGACTGACTGTGTGGAGTTTGCACATTCTCCCCGTGTCTGCGTGGGTTTCCTCCGGGTGCTCCGGTTTCCTCCCACAGTCCACAGATGTGCAGGTCAGGCGAATTGGCCATGCTAAATTGCCCATAGTGTTAGGTAAGGGGTAAAGGTAGGGGTATGGGTGGGTTGCGCTTCGGCGGGGCGGTGTGGACATGTAGGGCCGAAGGGCCTGTTTCCACACTGTAATGTAAAGTAATCTAACCTAATCTAAACATAAGTGTAGATTACATTTGGGTTTAAATAGTTCTGTTCAATGTTGTTACATGCTGTTTCAGAAAGAACAAGTCTATTCAAGCGTTTCATAAATCTTGGGGACGGATGCATGATACTGAAATCGGATGTTAGTCATCTTGTCAAAATGCTCCTGTAAAATTCCGTGGATTTGGTCATGATATGATTAGATTATCTACAGTATTGAAACATGCTCTTTGGCCCACCTAGCCCACACTGACTCTTTGAAGTGTAACCCACCGCAGACTCATTCTCCTACATTTACCCCTAAAGCTCCGGCAAACTAGCATGGCCAATTCATCTGATTTGCACATCGTTGGACTGTGGGAGGAACCCGGATCACCGGGAAGAAACCCACGTAGACACGTGGAGCACATGCACACTACGCACAGGCAGTCGCCTAAAGCTGGAATTAACCCAGGTACCTGGCGCTGTGAGATAGTAGTGCTAACCACTGAACCACCATGTTGCCCAAACTACTGAGCCAGCGTGCTGCTCATTAATATGTACGCGAGTCAAGAACAGTTAACCTGAAAACATTTCCCATTTCATGACAAGTTTTCATATTATTAATTTGTGATTTTTGATATTCAGTGAGATCAAGACAGTCTTTCCCTATTTCTGATTGGTTTCTCATTCTATATTTCTTACAATAAGTGAACGAGACATCACTCGTCTAAACATTTACTTCCAGCTTGTGTGGGAACGTGCATCATTGAAGCCAATAGACCAGTGCCACGACTATCAGCAACTGCACTTTGTAAAGATAAAATCTCAAAAAAGCGATTGGAACTGCTTGCTTAACTTCTTCTCCTAACATGCACATTCAATTCTCCTTCTTTAGATTAGATTACATTAGATTACATTACAGTGTGGAAACAGGCCCTTGGCCCAACAAGTCCACACCGACCCGCCGAAGCGCAACCCACCCATTCCCCTACATTTGCCCCTTACCTAACACTACGGGCAATTTAGCAAGGCCAATTCACCTGAATTGCACATCTTTTGGATTGTGGGAGGAAACCGGAGCACCCGGAGGAAACCCACCCAGACACGGGGAGAACGTGCAAACTCCACACAGTCAGTCGCCTGAGGCGGGAATTGAACCCGGGTCTCTGGCGCTGCGAGGCAGCAGTGCTAACCACTGTGCCACCGTGCCACCCAGTTCTTTAAGTTTACTGTTAAGCAGAATTCCACATAAATGCAAGAAACCAATGAACTGATGAAATTCCAAAACATAAGTTAACATACACTCAGAACAAATGATTGTCTGTTCATATGATTAGGCCGGATATTACAATAGTGGCAGGGTTTCTGATCCAAGCCTTTAACATTGATCAAGGCATTTACAAATAAATAAACATGAAAAGCGTTCCTACCACAGCATTTAAATCATAATTAAGAAGCTCAGAATGTCAAACAGCTCATTAATCTTGAATTCCTCATCGATACAAGATCCAGACATTCCACGTAGAACAAAAAATAATCGAGTTAAGCCAAATAAATAGATAATAGAAAAGTCCAAATCTAAAATTAAAAGACGGAAGTAAACACTCCTTTGCATTTTAGTTCGCAACACCACAGAGTCCCTGTTCAAGGTATTCTGTAGATGGAAGAAATGGTCGACGATAAAGGTTGCTGACAAGTACATCAATGACTCAGAACAGGAAATCTTCAATAAAGCTTTCACATATAAGGATACACATTGAGAAGAATGTTAACTTTGTGTATTTTCCCTTCCAAATGTAATGCCAATCTCAAGACCTTGCCAAATGGGCAAACCCAGAAATAGTTTCAAGATTGTCATATCTGGCCGGGAGAGAAACTGCCAAAACTGGATAAATGTTTCAAACCATGTTTTAGCATTATGCGGGGATATATTCCGGGAAGCTATCAGGAACATGAAATTAAACATTCTGAGGCCCTTGGACAAAAAAATTTTGAAATGAGCCATTGACTTTTACAAGAAACAGGAGGTAACAAAGAACTTACATTGCCACCTGCATAATGCATTTACTTGTAGATAAAATATGAAATTCTATCCTTCATATCAATTGGACGCAATCTTTGGAAATTGCTATCTACCAGAGTTACAATGTGACTTGATTTATACCGGAATGTTAGAAGCGATATTGTTTTAAAAGGGGTGAATTCCAGGACAGTGAAAAATCCTTGTGTCACCTCAGCCATGAAAGAAATGAGTGTTTGCTTTGTATCTTAAAACTTGTACTTTATCTTCTTTACAATATAGCTTCATGAGATTTGCAGATAAGGCTAATATGAGAGTGATATTTACACGAACAATAGCAAACAATCAGAACGTCTGCCATCTTGCTAAGCCTGTAAAATTCATTTGCATCCAACGATATAATTCATATGCATCTTCACTTTGAACGTTGCTCCTGTTTTATCTTATAAACAAAATTATTTGTCGATCAACGCAATGTTAAACTTTGTCAACATAATGCGCTGGACTATAATAAATATGGCTACAGAAAAGGTTGATAAGGATGTATTCGGTTTTGGAGGATTTGACTGAATAGGCTGGGGCTGCTTTCCATGGAGCGTCGGAGGCTAAGGTGCATAAAATCATAACAGAGGTTTATAATATCATGGGAGCGTGCATAATAATAAGACACAAATATTTCCCCTAGCGTGGGGAATCCAGAACTAGAGGGCATAAGTTTATGGTGAGATGGGAAATCTTTAATAGGGATCTAAGGGGAACTTTTTGATGCTTGCTTTGTCAGAGGGTGATGCTTGTATGGAATAATCTGCTAGAGGAAGTGGTGGAGATTGGTACAATTGCAACATTTTAAAGGCACCTGGATGGATATATGAATAGGAAGGGTTTAGAGGGATATGAGCCAAGTGCTGGCAAGTAAGACTAGATTAGTTCAGGATATCTGTTTGGCATGGACAAGTTGAACTGAAGGTTTTTTTCCCGTGCTGTACGCCTCCATGACTCCAAATATTATTGAAGTTTTATTTCAGTTTTCTCTGAAGTTCCCGTCGCTTAATCGAACAAATACTTTCAGAATATTTTTTCCAGCTTTGTTTCCTTCAATGACTCAGTTTGTAAAATTCATCCTGAGTTGTTGTAACCATTATGCCACAAATGAATAAAGTGGTAAAATTCAGTCAAGTAAATGGAATCCCTTTCAATTATATACGTTTGATTTTGTTGTTGAATTCGCTCCTGGGGTGTGCGTGATACTAGTATGGTCAATAGTTATGCACAATTAATTGCCTTTAAGAAATGCTAATGAGCTCAGTATTTGAACTTCTGAAATCTATATCTTGTTGCTGCACATGCTAATGCTTCAGAAAGGGACTTCAAGTCATTGATTCATTAAAAAGAAGGTATGTGGAAAATAGTATTCCATATCAGTGTGGTCAGAGTCTTGTATGGGACCATTCGCGTTAGTGTCCCTTGTGTGTTCTTCTGTTTCAGTTCCAGACGACACAGTTCATCGGTTTGGGATAAAGGACCTTAATGTTCAAATCATCGTAAAATGGAGAGCCAGAGAAAAGCACTGAGTTAGTGTCGTAGAATTTCACGCACAGCAAATCCACCGTTCAGTTCGAAGTAATTAACTACAAACTGAGTACCTAAAGCGATTGAATTGAATTGAATTGAATGCTTCATTTCACTGACTCTTGAGTGAACTACGCAAAAGAACTGCTACGTTTCGAGATGAAAACCTGTATGTATAAATCACTCTCTCAACAATTTGGGATTACGTTTGACCACAGATTTATCTAGCCTCATCACTATAACATAAAGCCAAAAGTTGTAGGTGCTGCAAGTCTGGAAGTCCGAGAAACTCAGAACACCCTCTGTGGAGAAGAAAGCCAAGTTAATGTTGCGAGTCCAGAGATCCATATTCAGCCATCAGCTTTTGGCTGAAAGAAGAGGTCAGAGATGAAAACTTCTATGATTGATAAGTGAACCCCTTACTTCCAAAAGGCCAAGTAAAGGGGAGAAACTGATGATTCTACAAGTGACGTTATTAACCCAATAATGAATTGAGAAAATTGACACAAGTGTCATAGAAAATTATATTAAGTCATTCATGCAATAAAGCTTCGAAAATTTCGCGAGGCACAAATTTGAAATGATTGGACGGAGTAATGGTGAAAAGATTATTTGTAATTATTTATTGTTTCACACGTCATATTTTTCCATAATGCTTTAAGGTACTGCCAATTGTCAGCATGCTGCCATTTTACAATAAATCGTTCACAGGTTTAATTTATTCCTCCAGAAGTAATGTAAATGCAGCATCATTGTTAAAATAAAAACTGACATCAACAAACAAAATGGAATTTCAGTGTGTAGTGTCTGGTAATTTCAGTTTAAAGTTTAATGTTTAAAACTTACCGAAAAGGAAACTGATTGATGCTTCTCCCACGTGACAATACTAACTTCGTTGGGTCCTATTCTGGAAATCGAAATTTCCTTCTTACATGTCTGGAACATTTCAGAGAAAATGTGCTTCAGAGTTATCGTTCTGTGAGCCCTTTCCTGTTAAAAATTAATATATGCTCATGTTACTAAAGGGGAATCACAAGAACTTTGAGCAGTTTATCATGCTCAGAGCCAATTCAGTTTCTTAAAAACAAGCAATAATATAAAATTATGATTAAGTATTCTGAAATTAATACAAAGAAGTCAAGAAACAATGGGTCAAATACACTGAAAGTATTATGGATGCAAGAATCAGAATGCATCACTTTGACGCTATTTCAATGGCGTGCTTTTTATTATTCACATGAACTTGGAAAACTGTCAGAAAATTGCTAATGCATAATACTTCTGCTAGTTTCGAGGGCTTAATACATGGTTTCAAATAAAATAAATTCAGGTGTACTGCTTTCACTTTTAGCTGAGCATGATCAGAATCTTTCTCTCAGTATTCATTGAAGGAAAATAAATCGTTATCGAGTAGAAAAAAGAATGATGTGTTGTGGTATCACCAGAGTGCAGTTGGTGTTCTGTGATTAATTGATGCGTTCAGATTTGATCTGAGGAACAGTATCTTGTGCCATCAAGTGACTAATGTATGTAAGTTAAGTAATATGAGCGCTTAGGAACTGATGGAAAGATGCTCAAATTCTTTGGTCCGTTCCTCCATGATTTAAAATCATGTTTAAGTTGAGTCTTGAATAAATTCAACAACTTCGACAGTGTATGGTGTAAAGCTATATCGCAAATATCTAGCGAACTCAGTTGTTAACAATCCCGTAATCAACTACCTTTTGAGGGAGGTAACTTCAGAGTTTGAATGGTATACGTCGTTATAACACCTTCACTACTGAATGCCCTCGATATAATTCTAGAATCACGGCCGCAAGATGAGATAGTTACTGCAAAATCTATTTATAAGATATAACCATTTAGACGGGTGAGGTTAAATAGCTCCTCTTCGTTCTGTACTTTACAGAAGATATGCCTTGTCTCTGGAAACTGTTTGCTGTACTTTAAGTCAAAGCACAGGAATTACTTTTTCCTTAAATTTTTAGATAGCACCTCCAAAGACAACGGAAGAACATTGACCAGAAATAATGCAACACTAGCGAAGTTATCTAAAGCAAACAAGTTACTTGCTCTGCATATCAGTCCATTTGACTCATTGCTCTCTCCATCTATCATTTATCATACTGTTCCTATCTTGTGGAAACCGAACATTTGGCCAATGGAGCCAACAGCCAATCGTCTGAAAGTATCCCACCCGACCTACACTCGACTGCATCCCTGAAAATCTGCATTTCTCATGGCTAATCCACATACACTTGCTTTGACAGTGGAAGAACCATAGCTCCTGCAGAAGACAGAAAAATGCGCAAGCTCCATACAAGCAGTCATCCAAAGTATGAATCGAACCTTCGTCTGTCGTGTCGTTTGGCAGGATTGCCATCCTCTGAGTTGCCGACTTATTAATTGAAAAACAAAGTAGCCTTCGTCTCTTTGCACCTTTACTATATCTTCAACGTTTTTACCTATTATCTTTATCTTTCTCTGTTCCTTCATGTCGCTCAATGCTGAACAACATGCTGTGCCTTCTAACTGGTTCACACATTATTTAATTGCAACAACATTTGTAAAAAGTGTAACGTTCGTTATTTCAAGACCAGGAATGTGAGATCATTACAATGTTTTTCGGAAAAAAAATTTACTTGCAGATTCTGCTTTCAAATCTCACGATTTCCATTCTCAAAGTCATCAAAGGTATGTGCCTCAGTCAGTATGTTCGCGTTATTCTGCATTTCGTAGCTTCAGACCCTCTCACAAACCATATCCCTATCTCTCTGCTCCTGATACTTGTTTCTGTGTCTCTTTACGATTTACTTTCTTCATCATTCTTCAGATTCACAACCGCAGAAAACGTTGGATTAAAAAGCTTGAGAAAAGTGAATTAAATTTCACAAGAAGTTTACACAATCCCTGCCTACTTGCCAACCAAACACAATTTACGAATGTAAATGAATAAATCCATTGTTATATCACGGCACTATCTCGCTCACATATCCCCAGGAAAGTGACACGGATGGTTTTAGCGATGAAACGCTTAAAAAAAGGAAAAGATTTACCAATCTGATATTTTTCTCTACCAAAGAAATGTTTCCCTAGACTCCATACTGTAAGTTGCTCCCTAACAGTCAATACACCATCGTCATATAATTAATGTCTGCAAGTTAACATTTGTTTGCACTTCCATCTGTTTCCTGACCATGTCCCTTTGTTAATCAGCCAGTCACTAGTCACTAGCTTTCCCTTGACTGTTTCTGTAACTTTATACAAGAACACATAAAACCATAACTGATCATACCTCAAGGCAGTCAGCTCAGCCCCTTCTGAATGCATGTAGATTTTTTTGCTTTATTAACTTGACGAACAAAGTTAAAAATCACTGAACACAAGGTTATAGTCCGACAGGTTTATTTGGAAGCATTAGCCTTCCAAGCGCTCCTTCTTCTTCAGGTGGTTGTCGAGCATTTCCACAAGACACAGAATTTACAGCAAAATATGTCAGTGCATTGCAGTTGAAATATGTTAAACCGACTTAGATTACGTTTTTCATGCTTTAGAATTGCTAGCTTAGTTTTGTTAATATGTAAATCTCAGAACCCCTTTTTTAAGCCATATGTTCATGATATGGCTTTTCAGTTGTTCTGAAAAATGTTGTCATCGCAGCTCAGGCAATGAATTAAAGGTGTGAGGCAAACGTTTTTCTATGTACTAATCTTGAGTCCGACTGGTTCTAATTCTCAAGTGGGATTTACAGAGTCTTACAAGGACTGTCCTTTGGTTTTGCATTTCTTGAGCAAAATAAAATTCAGTTCTGCAAATAAAAAATCACCTCATAAACTTACGTGTGCGTGCGTGCTGCAGAGCCATTGCGAGTGTGTGCATGTGAGTGTGTACGTGTGGATGTGAGAACATGTGAGAGAGTGTGTGCTTGCATGTGTAAGCTTGTGAACTATGTGTGTAACTGTGAAGCGGTATGAGCCTGTGAGACGGTGCGTGTGTGGTTGTGAGTGTGCGGAGTGTGTGTGCGCGCCTGAGAGAGTGCTGGTTTATGAGAGAGAGTCAATCTTAGTGTGCGAGAATGTGGGAGTGTGTGTGTGTTTGCGTGTGTGCGCGCACTGTGGTGTGTGTGTGTGGTCGAGGGAGAGTGTATAGTGCAGTGGGGTAAAGTGTAGCGTGCCATGAACCCAAGGTCGCGACAGTGGCCACCCTCATGTGTATCAAAATTGGCTATGAATCTCTGCTCTGCTACTTTGCATTGTTGCATTTCCCGAATCCGACTTGGAGGATGGTCACCCTAAGGTCCGAGGCCGAATACCTTGGACCATGGAAGAATTCCCCCACTGAGGGAACACCTTTGCTTGGTGATTATTTTGGGTGTCCATTCACCCGTTGCTGTAGTGTCTGCTCTATCTCGCCAATGTACCACGTCTGAGGGTATGTTTGCCTGCAGCGTACGAGATAGGCAACGTTGGTCGAGTCATATAAGTACTGCCACAAACATGTCGCCTTGTGTATGTCGCCTTGTGCATTTGTAGTATGCTTGTTGATACGCTGACACGTCTTGCAGCAGTTGCCATCAGAGGGTTTTATAGTGATGTGGTCAATGATGTCCCGAAGGCTGGGCAGCTCGCTGTCAACTGTTTAGGGTTTGGTATTTGCTTAAAGGCAAGAAGTGAAGGTGTGGGAAAGGTCTTGGCTAGGTGCTTAACTTCACGCCTTTAAACAACCATCAAACATTAAACAGATCATTATTCGCAGCAAACTGCATAACCTTCAGGCCAACGTTGGCCACAGCACCATACAACCATGTCACGACAGCTGTCTGGGATGTTTAGCCTCGGACGTTCGGGTGACAATCCTCCAATCTGGACTTCTGAACAAGCAACAATTGAAAGTGACTGAGCAGAGGATGATGGCCAAGTTTGTTCCGCATAAGGATGGCCACAACCAGGATCTTGTGTTCATGTGACACTACAGATGCACTACACTCTCTCTCTTTCACTCACACATACACACACATGCATGCACATGCACACACAAACACACACACAGTCCTGCATACTCACACACTAACACAGACCCTCCATCATACACAAGTTCTCTCTCACTTGCACACACAGCCACATACCACACTCACTACCATGTATGCCGCACGCTCTCACAGGCTTACACCCCATCTTCCGCCGCCTTCGCCTCCGTGCCTTCTTTTTCAATCAAGACCCTCACCCACCCTCTGACGACCCCTTCTCCCACCTCCAACACACCCCGTCCACCTGGACACCCCGTGCTGGCCTCCTACCTGCCCTCGACCTCTTTATTGCAAACTGCCGCCGCGATATTAACCGCTACCTGAACTCCCACACTCCCCCCACCCACTCCAACCTCTCACCCTCGGAACGC